>NC_034613.1:125633705-125649315 GCF_900095145.1 Mus pahari | reverse complement strand
CACATGACATCTGACTCCATATCAAAAGAAACAATATATGGAAAGAATAGGTGGAGCAACCGTGATTTATAACAGTAATCCCTCCTGTGGAAAGGCAGAGCCCAGAGAACCCCTGGGAAGTAGTAGTGGACACCCACCCTGGCTGGACTGCTCAGCCCCACGTTTCTGTGGGAGACTGGTCTCAGCAGACATGAGGAGGATTCCTGATGAACAAGGGTCAGAGGTAACATTTACTCTCCACATATAAGTAGACTCACCTAACAGCACACCTACACAAACACTTGCACCTCTGAATATACAAACATAAGCACACAGAGATGTAACCACACCTTCACCATCATACACATACAAGAGAATCTGGCAGAGAAGAAGAGAAAATTTTCTTTAGGTGCTCTCATCATTTCAAATATCAAGATTACTCTCTCACCTTCCTGCTTGTCTAAGATGTGAGTTCATAGGACTATGCCTGCTCCTTGCCACCATAGGCACATTCTCACCTGATGAAGTCATATTTCTGTAGAGGTATAAGCAAAATAAATCCATCCTTTTATCAGTTGCCTTATTTATGGTTGTTTATCTCATCAATAATACAGTAATTGCTACCCACCCCTTTATGTTATATATGATATATATTCTATCATGCTTTTCTATTTTTCCCCCTGAAGATTTCTCTTCTCTTCTTATGCTTCATTCTATAATTAATGATCCACCCCACTCAACCATACACATTCATGCAACCATACAAAAATTAAATCTCAAGTCCACATTGGATAGAAAACCTATGTTAATTCCTTCTTTCCAAATCTTTGTTTCTTTGCCTAGTATAGTAATCTCTAAAAATTTCATCATGTATATTCATTTAGTACATTTTGTCATGTAAGCTCATAATGGAATGAAATAGCTCCATTTCTTAGCTATTGTGAATACTGTAGCTTTAAACATGCATGTATGTCACTGGTAGGATGTAGGGTCTTTTGAGTATTTGTACAGGACTATGACAACTAGGTCACATAATAAGTATATTTTTTCCTAACCTATGTACTGATTTATACAGTGCTGTAACAATTTATATCCAACCAGGGATACAAATAAAGAAAGAAAAAATAAAATTATCTCTATTTGCAGAAAATATAGTCCTGTGCTTAAAAGTCTTTAGCAGAAAACTCAGCAAAGTTGTATGTTACAAAATCAACATTTAAAAACCGCAGCTTCCCTATACAAGGAAATTTCTGACAAAGAAATAAAGGAAATACAAACCAATTCCTAATAACATTTTAAAAGTTAATAATAGGGCCTGGGAGATAGCTGAGTGGATAAAGCACTGAGCTCACAAATGTGAGGACAAGAGTTCAGATCTACAGTACCCAATGGTAAGTGATTGTGACTGCTCACATCTAGAAACAAGCTGGCTAGCTAGATAAGACAAACCCTGCTTCAGCAAATAAAGTGTAGAGTCATTAATGAAAAGCAGCATTAACATGTGGTTTCTACATGTACATGTACGCACATGCCAATATATCCATACATAGATGCACCTATATACATGAAAACACATTACACATATATGTCACTGATACCAACCCCCTCTCTCTGACACACACAAACACACACACACACACACACACACACACACACACACACACACACAAAATTGAGGTGGGGTTAGGTAAACATAAGTAAGAAGGGAAGACTAAGTCAGGATCCCTGAGATGGTGTCTTCTAGTTCCCAGAAGACCCTGCCAGGAGAAAGAGCAAGAAAGCACACAGCTGATCATTTAGACAGGCTAATACTGGAAATGAAAGGAACCCAGGGCCCAAAAGTTAGGATATGTTATAGTATGGGGATAAGCACAGTAAGGTACAGAATTAGCCAGGAAAAGAATTTGCCCCAGGTGGTAGGGAAAGAATGAGTTTCCTGGTGCTAGATGTATTTAAAATTGAAATTATTGGGATAAATTGGGGTTAAACAAAGAGGGGGTTATGAAGCATTCAGAAATTCCAAGGATAAAGATTTCGGCAAATCACTAAGTTAACGAATGTCACAGGGAAATAATTTGATAATAGCAGTGTCCCTATGATTATGAATGATGCAAGGCTTCGTGACTGTTTAGCCAAAGAGAAAAAGAAATCCTTCCCAAATTTCAAAGATTGAACTCAAACAAACAAACAAACAAACAAACAAATGCCATCCATCCAGCAAGATCAAAAACTGCTTGAAGAAAACTGGCAATGTATATAACAAGACATTCATGTTTATCTGTCAATAAAATACTATCTTCACTTATATCCTCAATATTGCACTTTCTCAGTGTATCAACTGTTATAAAAACATGACCTTTCAAAGAACCAACTTGACTAAGAATTTAAAAATCATTCTATGCAATTATGCTTCATCTGTGCCATTGAAATGAAAGTGAATGGCCCATGCGGAACCATTGATATGAGCCATTAGTCTATTGTGGCTTCTGGAGAATTATATGACCTTTCAAAAGAAATCTAAATGTGAGAATGTTATAGGGACCCAAAATGTAAACTGTGACAAAGAAATTGTTTAAGGCCATAGGGGCTACATTCAGGAGTCCAACTAAGTCTGTGTTCTCAATTTGTGCACTGGGTCAAACACAGATGATGTTATTGAAATACAGCTTACGTCTATACTTTAAGATTATTGTTTTGTCCTTATTCTCCAAAAAATACCTATAATAGCATATTATTTGCATAATAATATTGCAGTATTTATTATTTAGTCCTTTAATGATGTCTTCCAGCATCCAAGAAGACTTTAACAGTTGCCACAAATTTATATAGGATAAATTTATCTAGGATTGGTCATCTTTAAAATACAGAATAATATCTGTGATATCAATTCCATGCATTCTATGCTCTATTCAAATACTATCACCTGTTCTTTCCCTAGCAAATACGCCAGTGTTTGTCTAGCCCCCACAGACTCTGAGAAGCAAGGGTCTGGATCAGCCTTTCCCATTCAGTTATGAGACTGCAACAGACATCACTGATGGCTTCAGGTTAGAGGGATCAATCCTGGTGCAAGAAGGCCTTGAGAGCACAGTCTCCTAAGAACCCCTTGTCCTTTCCAATCGTGCTGTGCCTTCAACAATTCCTTGTCATGACCCCTGAGAGTGGGCACCAGACCAGGTAGCACTCTGAACCCTAAAAATGAGAGTCCTCAGAGTCCCTCTTAATTTAGAAAGCTTGGATGATTTCCCTGCTACCTCAAGCAGAACTGCAGGACTGGCCCGTGCGGGCGCGAAGACAGCCACTCTCCAGGCTTGGGATTGGCCTGTGCAGGCGCGAGGACTGCCGCTCTCTAGGCTCGGGACTAGCCCATGCAGGCACAAGGACAGCTGCTCTCCAGCTCGGGGCTGACCCATGCTGGCCCGAGGACAGCCATTCTCTAGGCTCGGGACTGGTCCATGCATGCACGAGGACAGCCACTCTCCAGGCTCTGGACTTGCCAATGCAGGCACGAGGACAGCCACTCTCTAGGCTTGAGACTGGCCCGAACAGGCACAAGGACAGCTGCTCTCCAGCTCGGGACTGGCCCGAGCAGGCATGAGGACAGTAGTTCTCGGACTTTGCTTTATTCCTGAGGGCAATGGTCACTAGAGTTCTGTGCGCTTTCCCTTCTGGACGTGTCCACAGTTCTCGGAGAGAGCACCATTTTCAAAGGATGCTGCTGAAGCATTTCTTGCAGTGAGACACCATTGGCAAGTACATCTGCTGTCCCTTTAAGGGGCAGTGGCCCATTTCATGTTTCTTGTTCAATTTCCTTAATGATTAAATGGCCAGACATGTGGAGAGAGGGCAGCGAGCCTCAGCCCAGACTTTACCCTCTGACCACAGACCACCGGTTTCCCAGCCTCCACGGCCTGGGACCCCCTTCAGTGTCCCCCAACCAGATTATAACACCTTACCTCAATGGGGGAAGCACTTGACCAGCAGAGACCAGAGGGAATTTGTGACTCCAGGGCTCCTTAGACCAACTCAGCACAAGTTCAGGTGCCCAAAGCCCTATGAAGACCAGAGATTCAAAAAACCTGATGCTCATGTTACAGAAGAGCTACAGAAACTCAAAGCTCTTTTAAAGGCTTCAGCCAATCAGAGGACCCTGGACCTTGTTCTCTGAAGAGAACAAGAAATAGACAGTTCCACTTCCTCTGAGGGTTCCTGAGGGCATGAGGAACCGACTGACCAGGGATACCAGACCATCTGTTTTACAGCCTGCCACCAGAAAAAGGGTGACCTCATCTGCTGTGCCCATACCTGGGAAGGTGAAAAGAAGCCAGCCTATGTCCACTGGGTTTGAAGAACCTATGGATTTTCACCAGTTGGGTGCCAGAGTGCCTGCAACATCTTCCAAACACGGTACTAGAGATGCCAGTAAAAAGTTCAAAGAAGATCACACAGTACCTGGGCCATCTTCTGCTGACTCTTCTACTGGCCAACACGGACAGGTAATTTCCCCGCACATTCAAGGTTCCCTACACCTTTCCCAATCTAGCCAAGGAGATCTGGGATAGTCCAATTCTCTCCTAAATGCTCAGGGCCTGTTCATATCCACCTAAGAGGTTCTGGAACTTACCAAATGTTTCCAAGGCCCTATGGGACATTCCACATCTTCCCAGGCATTACAAAGACTTCCCACTTGTGCTGAAAGGAAAATCATACATGCCTCCTCTTCCAGAAGGAGTTCCAAAAGGTTATCCTCTACCCTACATAACTCTATTCTTTCTAATTCTCCAAAGCATTTTGGACAAGAACCCTCTGATCAAGGGGACCTACAACAGGCCCTATCAGACAAAGAGTGCTCCAAGCCTTCTTCTCCCAAAGGTCATGTCAGTGATATCTCATTTGTCCCAATGTATCAAGTCCCACCTCCTCTCCCAGATGAGTTCAACATGTTCGACAGCTGCCAAAGCAGGGCAGAGAGCTACATCCTCTCACAAAGACAGCCAAAAATGTTCCCCCTCTCCCCCAAAGTGCCCTGTGCAGCCCTGACCCTGCTGACCAAGGGGATTTCAGAACTTCCCCCTTTAAACCAAGAGGGTTTTCAAAGTCCTCTACTATTACAAAATGAGCTCAGATCATCTCTTACAGTCTAAAGGGAAATAAATGCAATAACAATTTCCCTCACACTGCTCATACCCGCCCAAGCAGAGATAAAAATTTCCACACCTACACCAGGAGCTCAAGGACCTTTGCCATTTTTAGAAGGGGCTCTTGAGAGTTCCACACATAAGCAAGATGTGGTAGAAACTCCTAAGTCCTCCAGAGGGACTCTTGTACCTTCTGCACATACACAAAGTGAACTAGAACCATCACCATCTTCCACAGGGGTTCTGAGACCTTCTCAATCTGTCAGGGGGGCACTAGGATTATCCACCTCCACAGACGACCATCAAGGACCTGTTCTCAAATCTGCTCTCCTACAAAAAGGGAGATTAAACCATTCTCCTGCTATGAAAAATGACCCTGAACATTCTCATTCTAGCAGAAGACTGAAAGATGCTCTCTCCAAACAGCAGGTCTTCAGAAAGTCCTGATCTGATCAAGAATTATTCAAATATCCCCTACCAGGCAAAAGGCCCCTCCTGACTTGTCATCAGGCCCCAAAGAGCCAAGATTATGCCAAAATGCTCCCAGTGAGCCACACAAGCTCCACATTTTGTACACTGTGCTGAGACGATACAACCCTCCCTGCCTCCCCAGGGGACTCTAGGACATTCTGTATCAGTAGGAGAGGCTGTAAAATTTCCACATATACGTCAGAGATGCTAGGATTTTGAAAACCTATACAGGATTCTCTGGGGGCTACCCTATCACATAAAGGGACCGTGGGACAGAATACATCTATAAAAGGAGTTCTAGCCACAGTCCCATCTTTAGAAATGACTCGTGGTTGTGAAACATCTACAAAAGATGTTCTAGGACAGATTCCATCTCTACAGAATGTTCTGGATCCAATCCTATGTGAACAAGGGGCTATGGGACGTGATATGCACACGCAAGAGTCTGTAGCATCCTGTACATCTAAAGAAGGGGATTCCTTGGATTCTACCTGTGCACAAGAGTCCATAGGACGTCCCCAAAATTCACAGGAGACTATGAAAACTTCCCTATCTCCTCAAGAGGATCAACCATCTTCCTCAACTACTCAAGATGCTATAGACTCATATCCACCTGCACAAAGGTCTGTTGGTCCTTCTCCATGCCCACAAATGTCTACAGAACATCTTCCAAATGCCTCAAAGGCTCTGGGTTCCACTTTATCTTCCAACGGGGTCTTGGAACCTGTTTTGCCCACCAAGCTGGCTATGAAGCCTGACACTTCTATACAGAAGGTGTTATCCCCTTCTCCAGCTGAAGAAAGTTTTCTTGGATCTTCCACTAGTACACAAGGAGGTTTAGAAATTTCACTACCTGCCCATGAGGGTCTTAGACCTTTGAAATGTGTCCATGATGCTCTAGGAGAGGCCACATCTACACAAGTATCTCTAGTACTTTACCCTCATTCTGAAGCCACAGTCAGGACTTGCACACGTATGCAAGACACATTAAGACCTTCCTCATCTGTGCAGAAGGTCATAGGATCTACCATATCTGAACAGGGTTCTTTACAATTACCTCCATCTATCCAAGAGTGTTTCTTTTCCATGCTTTCTCTTGGGGGAGGTAGTAGACATTCTCCCTCTACCAAAGTGGTCCCCAGGCATCTAGTTTCTAGAAAAAAACAGGTGAAGAGTTGATCCTTCTGACAAAGGAGACTTCAGAACTCCCACAAAAAAGGGGGCTTGCATCATCTCCTGCTGCCAAAGAAACATCAAAAGCTACAACTACTTCTCAGGTGAGTCCCACACCTTCTATATCTGTCCAAAATGCCTTGAAATGTTCCAGAAATGACCAAGGGACTGTGGAAAGTTGCCAGTCTACCTAAGGGCACGTTGGACATTCCATATTTCCCCAAAAGGCTCAAGGGCTTTCTCTGGTTACCCAAAAGGCTCTGGTACATTCACTATCTGACCCAGGGCTTCAGGGAATTTCTTCATTTCTCTCAAGTGATCTAGAACATTTCCCCATGCTCAAGGTGATTTGTCTATTTGCAAATCAGACTTCAGAACTACACAACCTCCTCTATATTATCAAGGGTCTAAGGCAAAGTCCACATCTAAGAAAAAATCATCTAGAGCTTATGCCTTTAGCCCAAACACATCAGAAATCATCCATGTCTTCTAAAGAATCTAAAAATCCTTCTGCCTCCAACATTCTTGCTATAAGATATTTACAATCTGCCCTAGGATCTGTGAGATCATCAACATCTAAGGATGGGCATCTAGAAACTTTACCAGCTGTCCAAAGGTCTTTAGGATGTTCATCATTTTTCTCAGGAGCTCTGGGTGCCCATGGAACAATAAAACCTTTGTCATCTGGCCAAGGTGTTCAGAAAGCTTTTCCATCTTCAATAAGGCATTCAGGATATTCACCCCACCTTCCAGGACATCTGGATCTTTCCTCATCAGCACAAAGAGTTTCAGAACATGTACCCCCAACTCAGGGCCTCTGGAATCTTCTTTATGCTCACCTGGGTTTGCAGGGCCTTTGTTGTCCTTGCAAAGTCCTCTGGATCTTTCCACAACTCCCCAGAGTACTGCTACTACTTCTCCAAGTACTCAAGGGACTCTAGCACCGTTGTTCTCTGTCCCAAGTAAAGTGAGAACCTGCCAAACTGCCCAAGAGATGCTAGGAACTTTGCTACCTAGACCAGAAGCTCCAGCAAGTTCCCCTTCAGCCATTGTGGCTCCTGGACCCTTACAAGTGGCTCCAGAGACTGTGAGCCTTTTTCCATTATATCAGGAGGCTCCATCAAATTTTCCCCACATTCATGGAGTTCTATATTTATCTCAGGATAGCTCAGGGTTCCCCTAAATGTAATGCCACTCACCCAATGGCAACAGGGAACTTCCTCATCCTCGGAAGGAAGCGTAGCACCTTTGTCTTCTCTTCAAGGGGCTGTGGAGTCTGCACAACAGACTCCAGAACTCTCCACATCTACACAGGGAACTCTCAGACATTCTCTGTCTGTTCCAGGTCATATGGCACCTTCCTCATCTTCTAAGGGGTCTAAAGGACCATTGCTATCTGTGGATGTGGATATGGGGACATATTTACATGCTCGGGGATCTCCAGGACATTTGAAAAATGTCTCAGGTTTTCCAAGACATATGCTGTCTGGACCGGATCCTGTGGGAATTTCCTAACCTGCTCTTGCTACTGAGTCTTTGGTATCTTCCTCATCTTGCCAAGGACCTCAAGGGTCTTTGCTATCCACTAAGGAAGGTGGAAAAGACTCAGTTTCTGCACCAAATGCTCAAAAACCTCATCCATTTACTGCACAGGCCTTAGAACCATTGATAACTACCCAAGGACCACTGTTCACCTACACACCTTCTAAACAGAATCTGTATTCTTCACCATCTACACTAGGGGATTTCCATTTGCAAAGGACTCATGAAATGTCATCACTGGCACAAGAGACCCTACAGCCTTTGGTATCAGCCCAAGGTAATGGTACAATATACAAATCATAAAAAGAAATTCTGAGGCAGTCTATATCACTACAGGCAACTGTAGGACCATCACAGCATAAGACAGGGGCTTTAGGATCTACTAAATATGCTCATATGAAGGCTCAAATATTTCCATCTAATCAAGGGGCTGAGAAACATTCTCTGACTCCTAGAGGCACTATGGGACTACCCAAATCTGAAACTAGGACTCTAGAAAATTTGCCATCTAAACAAGGACCTCTGAAATTTTTCAATTCTTTTCAGAAGGCTTCTATACTTTCTCTATCTATGCAAGATACCCTGCGACATCCACCATATGATACAGAGGCTCTGAGATCTTCTCCATCTATCAAGGGAACTTAAAAAACATTGTTATCTTCCCAAGGGAATGTGAAACCTTCATCTCCTGCACCACATGCTCAGAAACCACCTCAAACTACTACAGGAACTCTAACAAATGTAAGATGTAAGCAAGGGCCTCTAGAACATTCTGTGCCTGTCCAGGGGACTGAGGGTTCTTTTACATCTACCTCAGGGTTTGTAGAGCATTCATCATCTTTCCAAAAGAAGCTAGGGAACTCGTCACACATCTCAGGATAGCTTGCCATCTATCCAAGGGACTACAGATACTTTGCTTCCTATAGGGGCTATGGGACTTCCCAAATCTGAAACTAGGACTCCAGAAAATTTTACTTCTGAACAAAGTTCTTCTTCATCCACCAAGAAAACTAAAAAACCATTGTTAACTTCCCAAGGGATTGTGAAAACTTAATCATCTGCACCATGTGCTCAGAAACTTCCCCAAACGACACCAGGCCCTCTAACAACTGTGAGATGTAAGCAAGCACCTCTAGAACATTTTATACTTGTTTAGGGGACTCTGGGTTCTTTGCCATCTACCCCAGGGTTTCTAGAGCATCCGGAGCCTTTCCAACAGAAGCTAGGGAACTCATCACACATGGTGGAATCTCAGGATACCTTACCATCTGTCCAGGGGGATACAGACCCTTTGCCACATCCCTCAGGGCATACAGGACATTCCCAACCTTTCCAACGGTCTCGGGAGTCTTCTTTAGAAGTCTCAAGGGGTCTAGTGCATTTGCTATCTACCAAACTTAGCATATCTGTTGAGGCATCTCTAGGCCTTTCACCATGTACTCAACAGTCTATCCAGCAGTCATCTTCCCAAAAGATTCTGGGAACACCAGAGTCTGCCCTGTGTACTCAGATATATTTGTCTTAGGTCTCAGGTTCTTTGGGAATGTCTTCATGTGTTCCAAGGATGACAGGAACATTGCCACATGCTCCAAAGCCTCTTGGCCATTCCTCACCAATACAAGCAAGTCAAGCCCCTCCACCATCTTTGCAAAAAGCTGTGGCAACTTCCCTGTATCCACAAGCAACTCCTGAGCTGAACACATCAGCACTAATTTCTCCATTACCCTCACCATCTATTCAGGTGCCTGGACAAGCTTCCCTTAATACAGAACCCACTTTGGGACAGCCCATAACTGCACAGGGAGTTGAAGAACTTTTGCCTTTTAGCCCAGGGACTCTAGGTTATAAAGAAAGTGACAAGCAGGAACTAGGTATTTTTCCATCTGCCCAAGTGCCTCTAGGAATATCCTTACCTGCAGAGGGAACTTTAGGATCTTGGTCATCTGCACAAAGGGTTCTGGGATCTTCCCTATCTGACCAAGGGTCTCTGTCCACATCCAAACAAGAACCTATAGGAACTGTGTCATCTGTTCCAATGACTTTGAAACATCCAACTCCTTACCAAAGGGGTGTGAAATTTTCTCCATCTGCTCAATATACTGTACAATGCTCATCATGTTCCCCACAGACTACTGGACCTCTCCTATCTACCCCAGAAAATCAGGAAACTTTTTTTTATTCGCCAGGTTATCCAAAACACTACCCATCTGCACCAGGTGGTCAGGGACATCAATTATGTACTCCAGCAGCTATAGGTCCTTTGCTAAATTCTCAAGGGCACAAGAAAAACTGCACAGTTGCAAAGGGAACTTTGCATGTGCAAAGTTCTTTGTCATCCATCTGAAGGAATCTAGAACCTTCAGCAGATTCCAAAGGGATATTGGGATTGGGACAATGTAAACACACAGAGACTAACTTGGGCCCTTTGCCTCAAGTGAGGGAGGATGTAAGATCTTCTACATCTGCTTTGCCTAATCTAGGAACTTTGCCACCATCACCTCGAGAACCTGGTAGACATTCATCTTTTACTCAAGGAGGTGCAGAAACATTCCCATCTGGTCAAGGGAATCTAGAACCTCTGCAATCAGCCCAGGGACCTCTTAAACTTTCTATCTCAGCCCAAGCAATGACACATAACTCAGGATCTGCTGAAGGGGCTTCACTGCATTCAGCTCTTTCCCTAGCAGTTTCAGAAACAAATGAATATTCTCCATCTACCCGAGGAACTTCTGATACTTCCAGATGTGCTGGACTGCATCTGGATCTTTCTACATCACTACAGGTGTCACCATCATCTTTGAGATCTGAGTAAGGAACTGTGGGACCTGCTTATCAGAAGAGGGGACTAAATCTAAAGAAACAACTCTAGGGTCTTCTGCATCTGCTCAGGGTAGTATGGGGCATTCCTTATCTGCATAAGCCACAGTAGGAAAGCCCATGTCTGCTTGTGGAAACTTTGCCTCCCACTCCAGGACCTTTGGGGTCTACCCAAGTTACACAGGTGGTCTCAGAGTCTTTGTCATCTGATCAGAGGCCTCTGGGAGTTTCTTTACCTTCACCAGGAACTTTAAGCTCTTCATTTTCCATAGAGGTTTTTGGAAATTCCCTTTCTGACCTACGGTCTCTAAAACTGTCCACATCTAAACAGGGGTTGATACAAACTGTATCACCTGTTCAAAAGGCTTTGCAACCTCCAGCTTCTTGTCAGGCAGATATGAGATTTTCTCCCCTTGCTGAACATTCTGCACAAAGTCCTGCAGCTTCCTCAAGGGACACAGGACCTTTCCTAACTAGCCAGAAATCTCATGAATTCTTTTGTACTTCACCCTCAGATATAGGATATTGTCCACCTGTTCTAGGTGCTCATGAGCATCTTGTACCTGTTCCAGGGATTCTAGGACCTTTACCACCTTCTCAAAGTTCTATGGAATATTCCAAGGCAGAAGAGGGAACTGTGCCTGTGCAAATTTCCTTTGTCTCTAAGGAAAGGAATCTAGAACCTTCACCAGATTCCACAAGGATAATAGGAATGGGGCAATGTAAACACACAGAGACTACCTTGGGCCCTTTTCCACCATTGAGGGAGGATGTAGCATCTTCTCAATCTGATTCAGCAACTCCAGGAACTTTGCCTCCATCACCTACAGAACCTGGTAGACATTCATCTTTTACTCAAGGAGGTGCAGAAACATTCCCATTTGGTCAAGGGAACCTAGTACCTTTGCGATCAGCCCAGGGGCCTCTGAAACTTTCCACTTCAGCCCAGGCAATGATGAATACATCACAATGTTCTGAATGTTATCCTAATCCTCTGGGTCTTTCCTCCTCAGAACAAGGGAATCCAGCATCTTCTGATTGTGCTCATGGAGGTATGAGTTCCTGTCTCTCTGAACAGGGGACAGTAAGTATATCTGTCCACATGTCCACAAAGGTCTACCCAACATTCTACATCTTCTCAAAGGCTTTCAAGTCCTTCTTTACATACACAAGGTATAGGAACTCAGTCCACATCTACACACCACACAGTAGCAGACCCACCATCTTCCCCAGTGTGTCAGGGATATATCCACCTTGCTCAAAAGACAGCAAGAACTTTGAAATCTGACCAAGGATCTCTGAGAATTTTGGCAACTGCATAAGGCTCTGTAGAACCTTTGCCATCTCCCCAGGGGACTCTAGGGTATTCATCATTTGTATCAGGTGCACAAAAATTTTCAACACCTACCCCAGGACATGTGATATCCAATGACTCACCTCTGGAACTTGCAATTTCTGCCCAACTTAGTTCCTCATTTTCTTCCCTAAGCCTTTTGAATCCTTCCCTTTCCACAGAAGAGACTTTGGATCTCTCTAAATCTACAGATGGACCTTTAACTTCATGCCAGGGACCAAATGGGTCTTTGAATTCTCCACAAAGACTCCACCAAACAGATCCATCTGCTTCAGATCCTTCAGGATCTATGCATTCTTCCAAAGGACCCATAGTAATTTCTTTGTCTGGGCAAGGAACACTAGGATCTACATCATCTGCCCTAGTGCCTTTGACAATGTCCCTATGTGCTCAAGTGAATCTGGGATCTTTGTTATCTGTTCAAGAAGCTGGAGTCCCTGGCCTGTCTTTACAGGGGAATCTAGAAGGTTGCACCTGTACTCATGGCAAGCCAGGAATATCCAATGCTTCACCAGGAGCTTTGGAAATTTTAGCATCTACCAAAGTGAGTCTAGCATCTTCTTTATCTGTCCAATTGGATTTGAGAGTGTCACAACCTGTCTTATTGTCTCTGAGACCTTCCCTGTCTGCCCAAGGTGTACTAGGAACATAGACACCTGCCTAAGGGCCTCCATAAACTTCCTTGTTATCCCAAGAGCCTCTAGGACCCTGTTTGGAAAAAGAGGCTTTAGGATATTCACCATCTGATCCTGAAGATCTTGGAGTTTCTGAGTCTGCCCAGGACACACTAGAAATATCGCCATGTATGCAAAGTAGTGCAAAAATACCACCTGTCTCCCAAGAGATCATAGAATCTTTGTCAGCCACACAAGATTCTCCCAGATTATCAGCTCTTCCCCAATTAGTCCAGAGGCAGAAGAACCTCTGCCATGTACCCAATCCATTTCTAAGAGTTCAGAGTCTGTGGCAGGGACTCTAGAATCTTTGCCATCTGTGCCAGGGTCTCTGTGTCTTTTAAAACCCAATGAAGGTTCTCTGGGCCCTTTAGTATCTGAACAAGTGATCCTTGGAACACCAACATTTCCCCAGGAAAGTCTAGAACTTTCTCAACCAGCCCAGGGGCCTCTAGAACCTATGCCATCTCCCCAACACACTGTGGGTACTTCCCTTTCAACAGTTTCCGGGACTCTCCCTTTGTGCACAAGGTGACTTTATTCCTACCCCTTCTCATGAAGAAGGCACAAGAAACTCCTCTTTTCCCAAGAAGAGCCCTAGATGTTTCAATTTTAACCAAAGGATATTGAAGCATGTTCCATTTCCTGAAGGGGATATCAGATACTGCCTTTCAGAACTTGATGCCTTAAAATGTATCTCTTCTGCTGAAAGTAGCCTCACATCTTCCAAATATGCCAAAAAGAAATCCACTCCTACCTCTACTCCTCAAAGGAGCATCTCCCCCTTAAAAATCATCAGAATTGAGTTTCAGGTCTAGTATCACTCCTAAAAAATGTCTCAGTCAGCCGGTCGTGGTGGCACATGCCTTTAATCCCAGTACTTGGGAGTCAGAGGCAGGTGGATTTCTGAGTTCTAGGCCAGCCTGGTCTACAGAGTGAGTTCCAGGACAGCCAGGGCTATACAGAGAAACCCTGTCTCAAAAAACCAAAAAAAAAAAAAAAAAAAAGTTCTCAGTCATTCTCCTCCTCCAGGGGGTTGCCCTACACCTTCTAAATTGCAGAAAATAAGACCAAGCTCTTCCTCTGTAGATCAAGCAGGTCTGAAATCTGTGCTCTCAAAAGATGCAGGCTGGAAACACTGTCGTTCTTCCAAAATGCAGGTAAGAGTTTGCAATTCTAAGAAAAGAGGTGCAAAGCTTAAAACTGAGACTTAACATAAACTTCACCACTTCTGACTTTGCCAAAGGAGCCTGCGATGCTCACCATCTTGTGAGGAGGACCTTAGAAGTCCCCCACCAACCCAAGGCATTCACAGACTGTCCAAGTCTACCAAAAACCCCATCAGAAAAGGCCCCTTCTGATCAATGGGACACTCAAACTTCCCATTCAGAACATGAGGGTGGCAAACCACCCTCCATCCCTACAGAAGAGTGCATGTGAACCACTCTCTCTCCTGAAGAGAGCCTCAGGCATTCCACCTATTGCCATGCCCACTCTAGTAGTGACTCACAACTGGTCTGAAAACCTGGAGAGTCCTGAAGAAAAAGAGTCTCAAGGAGGCTCAGCCTCCTGGAGTCCTGGCATTTCCAATTATCTATATACAGGAACACTATCCGCATGTTAGTAATGCCCCTAAAGATGGAATTTTTCCCATAGGTAAAGTTTCCACCAGTGTTCCAAAGTCCTTAAAACGTCCTTAAAGCCAGGAGCTTGGAATTCAGTGAGAAGTGTACCTATTCATTAACATTCTAATTCACTTCTAGTAAAGACCTGTGAAACCGATTAAGCATCACAAAGAACAGAGCCAAGCCCAGGGCAAAGCTTAGAGTAGTATACTTTTGGAATCTTCATTTCATGCAAGTATTTACCAAGGGCTAGGAAATAGGGGGTTTGTGGTATTGCATTATTCATGAGATCTCCCAGAGCAGAACCCCCCCAAAACAGGTTTTTCTGCTAGGCTCAAAGGAACAGCATTTACTGGGGACCCCTGACAGTGGGGTGTAACTATTGACTAGCCTTGCACCTGGCTTCCTCCTCAAGCTGCCTTGTCCCACCTCCTGGTCTTTTGTCCTTTGTCTTGTGTCATTGTAACTGCAGATGTATCCTGCCCTGCTTTTTCTTGTTTGTTCTGTATTAAAAATGTGATGCTCATTTTAATCAATACATTCAGTTTTACACTCTCTTGTGTGGACTGTTTGTCACTCATTCGCCAAATCCTCGCTCAGCTGCAACCAAGAGACCTGTTCCACGCAGGCTGGCCTTGAACTCAGAAATCCGCCTGCCTCTGCCTCCTGAGTGCTGGGATTAAAGGCATACACCACCACACCCGGCCTCTTTTTTCTTTCTTTCTTTCTTCCCTCATTTATTTCTTTCTCTTCCTTCCTTCCTTCCTTCCTTCCTTCCTTCCTTCCTTCCTTCCTTCCTTCCTTCCTTCCTTCCTTCCTTCCTCCCTCCCTCCCTCC
>NC_034613.1:125619626-125633596 GCF_900095145.1 Mus pahari | reverse complement strand
TCTCTCTCTCTCTCTCTCTCTCTCTCTCTCTCTCTTTCTTTCTTTCTTTCTTTCTTTTTCAAGGATTTATTTATTATGCATACAACGTTCTATATGCATGTGTGCCTGCACAGTAGAAGAGGGCATTGGATACCATTACAGATGGTTGTGAACTCAGGACCTCTGGAAGAACAGTCAGTGCTCTTAACCACTGAACCATCTTTCCAGCCCCAGGTACTTTCTTTCTAAGCAAAGCAATCAGGATGGCCACAGAAGTTGTAGTTATGAAGACATGCTACTCAACCTGCTCCAGGTATCTCACACCATCACCTTTGGATGAAGGGTCATCAGCATTTCACTTGGGATAGGTGGCCTTCATGACCTACTGATATTACAAATAATACCCCAAACCTTCCATTTCTGCCCAAGATCAGTTATAATAATGACTGGAGTTTACTATTGGGATCTCAGAATTTTCATTTTTCCCAAGGGGACCAAGATCAACATATCCTAAGAGTATCCTCTACATATATATAGGCCTCAAATATAACACTCCAGTTGTGAGCTTTAGATCATTTCCCTCCAACCATGGCCTCTAGGAAATTAAATGTGTGACCAAAGGAACTTCACTTATTTCTACCATGCATTAACAGAGCCTGAAAATTAGGTCATCTATCCTTCACACCATCCTTCATGCACACACCCATATAACTGATCATAAGCTTCAAGAACACTTAGAGACTGACAATCATGACTGATGCATAATGCTTGCATTGCTGCCAGGCCTACCACGGTGTATCTGAAGATGGGAATCTTCTAAGCTGTGAAGCAATCCTACCTCTTCTGGTTAAGGTAGGCTAGGTCACTCCCATATCCTTAAAGATGTTTGGGACGTTAAGTAGACTCTAATTCTGCTTTAATCTTCTACTCCTAAACATCAATGCTTAGACCACCAATTTCTGTCCATTCTCTGTATACAAGAGGGTCCAATATCTATCTTGTAAGACTGACAGGGTTTGAGATCATCTCTACATGCCCTAGGCCCCAAACTCCACTTCCAGTCCAAAAGGTCTTCAATAAATATCCTCTCTGACCAGGAAGGATTCCAAACTATTCTCTATCTGATGGAGGGCACAAAAATTCCATTTAACTGTGTCTCACATCCAACTCCTCATTTGAAAGGGACATCAGAATGACTCCTTTTGTTCCAGTGGTTCTCAAATTCACACCCTCTGTCCAAGAGGTCTGTAAATGTCATCCTGTCATACCAGGGCTTCTCCACCTCTCCCTTTGCCTATGGGAGCCTCAGACACTCCACATCTACTCATAAATATTTCCTCTTCTCCCTCTGTCTAGTGGGCAACAAAGCCTTCTCCTAATGCACAGATTGGACTGAAATATTTCCTTTTTTCAAGGGGGGGAGACTCATGCCTACCCTTTCTTGTAAGGTGTCAATAGATCTAGTCCTATTGACTATGTGTGCCTGCTATATCCCAACTGTCTAGGATTACTTCCAATCTTCTTGCTACAAATATTCGGAGACATTCCTCTACTCAAGAAAGGGGCCTTGCTCTTATGTCATCTGACCAATGATGTGTTCCTCACCATTCATATCTAGACCCAGCAGATGAACATATGCCTGAGAAGGAGAACCCCTGTGGAACCGTCAGCCAGGTTTTTTGATGAATCCTCAGACTTTTTCCTGATCTGGCACCACATTCACTGCAGTGGACAGATGCTCTAGTCTCTGATGAGGAGCTGCTGGCTATTAGGAAGTACCTGGATTGTGCACCGCTGCATGAGGTAGGCTGGGACTTTGATCTCATGTCAAGGAAAGAGCATGCAAATTTAAACTCTAGCCAACCAAACATACTAGTTTTCCTGTACAAAGGGGTTTTAGATTTCCAATTTCTCCCAAAGAGGCCCTCATGTATTTCCCATCTGACTCTTGGGGTTTTCTCTATTTTTCATGGCTCTTAGGGTCTCATTTCTTCCCAATGCCCCTTGCCCACTCAACTCTGACCACTAGTAATACATCTCTGACTAGTGTTGGGAACGTTTTTGGTATGACAATAAGGCCATCAATAATGCCTACATGCCATTTCTGAATAATTGGATCTTAAAATTCCACCTCTGTCCAAGGGTACTTCAGAAAGCCCTTTCTCATTAAATGGGTCTCTATACTAGTATCTTTATTCAACATGTCTCTGGTTGTACCTTCTGGCCAAGCAGGTCTTCCATTTCACTCAGAGATGTCACATTTGCACAACATGGACAAAAAGGCTTTGGGCATTCTCATACTCATCATTATAACATTCCTCCCCTCAGGTTTGAAGTCTCCAGAGCAAGGAGAGTGGGGAGTAGCACTCATCATTTTCAGGGCATTCATCACCGAAGGAGTATTCCCAACCTTCTTATACAGACATGGATGGTTGAACACAAACCTGTAAGGCTGACAGAGCACTAGACATCCACCCACGTCCTTGGAACCATGTTCAGATTGCTGCACATCCTCGTGAAGATGCCACAGATGACATGGTTACTTTTGATTGTTGTTCTCTTCTTGTTGTTCTTGTTGCTGTTTTCTTTTACATTTAGATGAGTACATCTTATTACTTTGTTGCTATGTCAGTCATCTTCTGGCATTAAAAACCAGCACCTCACTGTTTAACTGTTTCACATTTCCTACTCTATTTGAAAATTACAATGTATGCATATCATTTTTCCTATTGTTTCAAAGACATACCACCATGCAATTCTACTTTACAATTGTAATCATTTTGACCAATATTCATATGAATATATAATTTATGTGCAATCTGCTTCCTGTGATGTGTAGTTTTCTACCAGATGACAGTTTTATTTGAGGTCATTTGGAAGATCATTTCTTACTATGTATATTAAAAAGATATATTTTGGAGCTGAGGGGGTATGACTGAATATCTTCAGCACAATAAATACATTCTGTAACATGCATTGCTATCTAGTGGTTTATAAGTATCATGTTGTACACAGTAATATCTGAAGTAATGAACAAGTTTGAGAAAGAGATTTTAAGGTGTAATCTCATAATATACAGAAACAAAGGAAAACCTATTAATCAAATCTATGCACAGGAAATGAACATTGTATGTTTTTGGGCATGTTTGTAGATGTCTGTGTAGTTTGAATGTGCAATCTTTATATCTTAATTGAAGATATATTATATATTATAAACTATGCTCAGGGTGTCTCTGTGTGTGTGTGTGTGTGTGTGTGTGTGTGTGTGTGTGCGTGTGAAGTAAAGGACACAATGTCTTTCGTGTTTAGATTATCATCACATCTATTTGTCTATCCATCATCTATGTATGTATGTATATATGTGTGTATGAATTAATGACCGAATGTATTTATGTAGATATGTATGCAACTATTTCTCTATCATCTATCACTCTCTCTTTCTATCTCTCTCACTCTCTTTCTCTGTTTATCTCTCATGCATGAATATATGTATGCATGTGGTATTTTTAATGTAATTGGTTCCCATAGGCAGTATTAGGATGTTTGACCTTGTTGGAGTAGGTGTTTCCTTGTTGGAGGAAGGGTGTCCTTGGAGGAGGTGGGTGGTCTCATACATGCTCAAGCCATGCCCAGTAGGCTTCTGTCTGTTTGCTGTATGTCTAAGACTAGCTGTGATAGTGCGAGGGGATGTGGGTTAGGTGGCATATAAAGCAGACAAGACACATTTACACACATGGTGGGAGAAGCAAGCTTTAAGAAGCACAATCATACACACACACACACACACACACACACACACACACACACAACTTTTCGGATAGTGTAAAGCTTCAGCCACTTAACATAGATACTCACCTTTGGTGGGTGAGGCAAAGCTCCAATTGTATTTTTCTCACTCTGCTTTCTTATCCCTGCAAAATCTTTCAAGTAGTATAAAAATTACACTGTGGTTACTTTCTATTTTCTTCTAGTGAATAATTATGAGTATATGTAAGGAAAAGAATCTTCCCAGTATACTTCTATGATGAGCTTTTTATAAATTATGGATAAAAATCCCATATTATTGCCAAGAACAAATACACATTTCTAACTAAACAACTTATTATAGATTAACAATATGTAAGCAAGCAAGGTAATTTTTTAAAGCCAGTTTCTCTTACTGGCAGACTGAAATTTGCTGTTTTAAAATTTAAAGTTTTTATCTATCTCAAAAATTAATCCTACAAAAATCTTAAAAGAATCACAGAACTAAACTTTTATATAAAAACCAATCATCCCTTTCTACTTTGAATCCTCGGGGTTCACATCTATTCATTGACCATGTTTTTATTAAATCATATCAGGAATCTGAGGGGGGGGGAAAGTGGGTACAAGGAATTAATCATCACCTGATCACCAGCCCGACTTTTGCAAAAAAGGCATGATTTTTCATAGTAATTCTTTCTAAAGGTAGTGGTTGAAGTATTAATCTGTATCAGCAGCAATGCTTGAGAAAGTTTGATCTGACTAACACTGTGGGTGACAATGACATTGCTCAGTGAGGGGCTGGAATTCCCCCTTAAAGTTTTCATACAACCCATAGGTTACGAGGGATGTGATGTGAAGATAGCAAACAGAGTGAAATTCTACAACAGCATGAAGTTCTCAGGACACAGTCCTAGGGGCTCTGCCTCTCCCAGGCACACCCACCATGTTTGTGCTAACTGCTGAACCACATTCCATGAGTTCTAACGGTTTTGCTGTTCCTCTTGCACAGCACCCAACATCTATCTAATCTGTTGCTGCAGGGTTTATAACATACATATGGAATTCAGAAGTGCATGTCATAATGTCTTGTCTTCCTTTCTACCATGCACATCTTGAGGATCAAGCAGATTAGGTGGCATAGCTGAGTTACCACTTACCTGTCTAACCAGTTCCAATACTGTGTTGTATAAAGCTGACGTAAAGGATTATGTAAACTCTTATTCCCAAGTGTACATGATATCATCACTATTGCCCCTGTTACCCATGGAATGAGTACACTTCAATTTTTAAGTGGTTCACCTCACCAAGAATCCGTCAAAACCCAGTAGTTCAGAAGTAAAATGTACAGTTCTGGGAGCCCCTCTGCTATGCTTAATTTACTTTTCATTCTAGTAAAATTGAAAATAAATTTAATTTCTCACATAATAGACCCTGCTTACCATTCCCCCCCAACTTTTACTCCCCATAGTTCTTTTACTACCTCCCATCCCCTCCATTTCCTCTCCCTTTCTGTCATCATTCATCAAATGACCCTCTCTTTCAACTATCTCTCCCTCCATTCACTTCCTCAACCCCATCTCCCTCCACCATGCCAACTGATCTTCTCTTTCTTGTCCACATTTGTCCACTAGTAAAATCCATTCTATTTCCCCATACCATGGGCATCCATGTGTCCATGCCAGTCCCTTCCTTTACACCTAACTTCAGTGGATCTACAGATTGTAGACTGACCATCACTTATGCAATGTTGAATGTCTTAAAATTTCTACTGCTGTCACAAAACACTATGAACAAAGAGCAAGTTGGGGAGGATAGGACTTATTTGGCTTACACTTCTTCATTGCTGTTCATCATTGATGACAGACAGAACAGGAACTGATATGGGCCAGGAACCTGGAGCTGATACAGAGACCATGGATGGATGCTGCTTAGTGGCTAGTTCCACATGATTTCATGCTTTCTCATAGAGAACTCAGAAACACAAGCACATTGATGACAGTACCAAAAATGGGCAGGATTGCTCCCCCATCCAACATTAATTAAGAAAATGCCCTGCAGTCTTGCCTACACAGCCCAATCTTAGAGAGACATTTTCTCAATTGAGGTTCCCTACTCTCAGGTGACTTTACTTTGTGGCAAGTTGACCAAAAACTATCCAGCCCAGTCAATATCAACATATAAATCAACACATAACATATTTATCTTAGTGGGACTGGAATATTTTACTCAGGATGAGCTTTTTCTATTTCCATCCATTTGCCTGCAGAATCCTGATGTCACCTTTTCATAAAAACTGAGTAATATTGCATTGTATATATATAACATTTTTTATCCATTCTTCAGTTTATGGGCATGTAGGTTGTTTCCAGTTGCTGACTATTATGAATAGAGCAGCAATTAACATGGTTGAGCAAGTGTCCTTCTTGTAGGATGAAGCACTTTGAAAAACTTTCTGACCTATCAGGTTTCTGTTGTTATGTTCCCCACTTGATTTCTGATTTTGCTAATTTGGATATTATTTCTTTTTATTTTAGTTAAATTGGATAACACTTTGTTGATCTTAGTGATCTTGTCAAAGAACCAATACTTGTTCCATGAATTTAAGTATTGTTCTCTTTCTATTGTATTGATTTCCACCCTGAGTTGTATTATTAGCTACCACCATTTCTTTTGGGTGTCATTTCTTCTTTTTGTTCAATAGCTTTAGGGTGTGCTTTTAAGGTGCTAGTATGAGATTTTGCTAATATTTTTGAACTCATTTTTATTAGATATTTTCTTCATTTACATTTCAAATGCTATCCCAAAAGTCACCTATACCCTCCCCCCTCCTTGTTCTCTACCCACTCACTCACACTTCTTGGCCCGGGTGTTCCCCTGTACTGGGTCATATAAAGTTTGCTACACCAAGGGGCCTCTCTTCCCAATGAGGGCTGACTAGTCCATCTTCTGCTACATATGCAGCTAGAGACACGAGCTCTGGGGGTGCTGGTTAGTTCATATTATTGTTCCACCTATAGGGTTGCAGACCCCTTCAACTCTTGTATCTTGGATATTCTAGGTTTCTGGGATAATATCCACTTATCAATGAGTGCCTATAAAGTGAGTTCCACTATTTTCTTCATTGCATGTTGGCCACTTTATGTTTGTGCTACCTGTTAGATTTTTAACAGCCTTGGTGTAAAGCTTCTGCTATGTTTGCATTGGAACAAGCTACTATTTCCCTGTTATGATCTAAGGGATTTATAGGTGAGATCATCTTAGGCATTGCAGCCTTTATTGCTACAGTAGATCAGTTGTAATTTCAGCTGCCTTTCTCATTCTACAAATATACTTGATAGCCATGTAAATTCATTTACCACACAATTTAATTTTTTAGCATATCTGTAGATTGTCTGGAACAATACACAACTTGCTATTAAATGGAAACTCACATTCCTAGATTGGTACTATTAACCATTCTAAACTACAGAAATCCTCTGCTGAGGAACTAGCTAACTACCTTTCAAATTCAATTATAAATTTTTTAAAAACAATAATCCTTCATAAAATTTTCTTATAAATTCAGGAATTTTTATAGGATTGATTATTCTGCTTCCATTTCTTCTTCCAGTTATCTTCAAATGCCTAGAATTTGCTATTCTATCTTCTCAATAGAGATTCACATTTCATTCTATTTCACTCAAAGGGGGGAGATAGCACAGAGTCATCAAGGAAACGCTAAAGACAAGCAAGTGACTTCTTTCGGAGATGGCCCTCATTTTGCATGACTGTAATGATTAAACTCTGAATTGCAGGGCTTTCAGACATCTCATCTCAGGATTGATAATTGTTGCTGATATGCCTTTCCTGTCATTCTTATATAGTCTAACAGTTCCTGGGCAATAGACCACGCTATTGGGCAGAGTTTGTTTAGATAAATGAAGATGTACTTTTTTGTAGTAATGCTATGTAGATGACTTCATAATTCCTAATAATGATTCTATAAATTTCCTAAATTTATACAAGTAATTTAGACCCCTCTAAATTATAAAAGCTGTTTTTAGGACTCTGTAAACCTCCATGCATCATGTGCTATAACTGAACTAGGATAAGAAAGCAGGACTGGAACAAATTTATGATCAAGGAATACATTCCTTCTACACTAGCTATGAAACCATTATCTGATAACTAAAGGTCATAAACTGGGAATGGGCAATTTATTGTATATGCAAAGAAAAGCTATTGACTGGGTTTATCTGTACAAAACTTCATAACTAATGAGACACTTGGCAGATGATTCATCTTTTGACGAAACCTTGCTTGTAGCAAACATTATTGCTTTAAACTTTTAATGAACTTACAGAGCTAGAAGATAGATAATGAATGTTTAGTTAGGTATTAAAATTAATGGAAACACACATATAAACATTTCTGCTGTAACTCCTTATTTAATTTATGATTTGAATTTATATCTCAAACTTGCTATGAACTTTCAGAATGTATTGATGCTTGGAAAACGATGTGATCTTTTATCCTGAGAAAGTATAAGATCTAAGAACAACAATGAAGGAGATGCCTTTTTCTTTCAGCAATAAGGAGGAAGAGGTTTCTTACTTTTATTTGCCAATGGAAAGACCAGGATGTCTTTTTACTTAGGGGCTTTTTATTATTTTCAGCAATAAACAGGTAAAAGCTTTTTCTTTCTCTAAGTAATAATGGTTGAAGCTCCTTTTTCATTCAGAATGAGACAGTGTTTTCTGAGCTGACACTTGCTCAATGGAACTTGCCTGTCGGGGCTTTTGCTCCATCTACCATACTTATGCATACATATGTATATGGTGTATATGTAAGTATAGTTGTGTGTATGTAAGTATGCAGGAACACTTGTGGAGTTGATGAGACAAGTGGTAAGGCCTGACCAGAATGTGTGTGTGTGTGTGTGTGTGTGTGTGTGCGTGCATATTGCTGGTGTAAAATATTTTGATTCTTTTCTTTCTGATTCACAAAGAGTTAATGAGTTTCTAGCCTCTTGCCTGGCCAGTAAGAGGTCCTTAAGCAAGAGAAAAAGGAAATCAGTGATTATTAAAGCACAAATAGTAAGAGAGTTATAGAGTAAGAAATAGGCACTTAATAAAGCACAAATATTAAGATTATAAGACCAGGGATCATCAATCTTTAGTTTTTGCCCAACTCTGTGTTCCACCTCAACTCATTCCCTAGCTAGAGCTGGCCTTCATTAATATGTGTCATTGTTTGTTTTGGGGGCATGTGAGATAAAAATCCAACGTATGAATTTTGATAGCCAAGTATGTATTCACTGCTAAAATGAGTTCATACAGAAATGTGTACAAATCAGAGTGGTGGCTTGAAGCAGGAAAATCCCACAAGTTCCAAGCCATCTAGCTGTCTGGGGTGACTACTAAAAACCTTAAGAAGCAAAATTCAACAAGTACTACAAAATGGATAGGCCATAATGGGAGAAGACAGGAGGAAGAGGTAGGTGGCCTGGTAAGTGATGGGGAAAGTCAGTGATGGTGAGTTGAGGTTGCTAAAATTGTAACAATGGTGAGAAGTGTAGAGTGAGAGTGGGTGAAGTGGTGGGTCCAGGGACTGAATGAGGTGGGGGTATTAAGGAGGATCATAGCTGGGGGAACAGGACATGGATAGAATGTTGGGGAGAGGGTAGAGGAAGCAGTATAATCTGGGAAGACAATTGTTTAAAGGAGGGAGTAGAAAGAGGGTGTTAAGGGTTAGGATGTATTCATGCTTGGACAAAATAGGGTTATGGGAGTTGAGAGTTGATAACTGCCTGGTATGAGTAGAGTGAAAGGTAAGTCCATATTGGCGAAGAGAACATGCACATCAGATGCTGGCCCAGAGACCTCTGAGCTGGAACTGACCTAAAAGCCTCCTCCCTGAGACCCAGCACTTATGATACTATAAGGATATGGAAGTTTCCAATGGATGGAAGCAACCACCAGTCCTACCCACTTATGATACCTAAAATCCACACCAATCAGCATTGCATAATAACCCTAAGGGTATAGTTTTTGCACTAACAGACAGGTCTCTAATTGGAAATAGTGGTCACTCATCAAGTGGGAAATCATGGTGGGTACTTTAAACCTAGCTAAGTATACCAAGGTGTAATGATGCCATGGATCTTGGAGAAGAACCTACAGCTCACTTAACAAAATCAATTCCTAATTTCATTCTAAATGTTTCCTTTTATATCCCCAGATAAATGAAGACTTGAGTTCTCATCTAGAAAACTCCTTGTTAGTGATGGAGACCATTAAAAACACCACAACGAATCAAAATGTATAGTACTTAATCTGTGCTGGCTAGTTTCATATTAAGTTGATGCAAGCTATAGTCATCTGAAAGAAGGAATCTCAACTGAAAAAAATGCATCCACAAATCAAGTTCCAAGGCATTTTCTTAGTGATTTGTAGAGGAGGGAGGGCCCAGTGCATTGCTGGGTCCTGCGCTCCTTGGGCTGGAGGTCCTGGGTTTTATAAGGAATTAGACTGATCAAGCCATAGGACACAAGTCATTAAGCAGTACCCCTCCATGGCTTCTGCATCAGCTCCTGCCTCTGAGTTCCTGTCCTGTCTGACCTTCTGTCCTAACTTCCTTCAATGATGACCAGTGATATAAAAGTATAAAACAAATAAACACTTTTCTCCCCAACTTGCTATTAGTCATGGGGTTTTGTCACAACAATGGAAACTCTAAGACAAACTAATACAGGGTATGATATGGCTATGGCAGACCTGGCCAAGTTTTGACAGGATCCCGAAAAGACTTAGGAATTTTGGGCTAGAAAAGCCAGTGAGTGTTGGGAGCTTACTGAGATGTTCTCTAGGAGGTCAGAAGATAAGAGTGTTTTGAGCAATGAGAAGATATAGGCCTTGCTTATGAAGTTTTAGAGGGAAGTTTAAAGACTCTATCAGTCTGCTTGTGTGAAGAAACTAGTTCTGGGTAGCTGGGGTTGAAAAAATCAGTTGTGCTGGTCAATTGAATCTGAGAAATTAATGCTGAGTAAGAAAACACCAGCATTGTTGAGAGCAACTCTTCTGGTAAGTGTTTCCTGAGAGTTATCACACAGATGTGTTTGCTGTAGATGTGGCCAAGATTGTGCCTCAGTCTGGAAGTTGAAGTTGGTAGTGTAAGAGTGACCCAGGTGGTGCTGGTGTTGAAGGCATGAAGTGCCCAGGAGAGGCCACTGGGGAAGGTGAAGTCTCAGTAGCTATTGAAGATCCAGGATCGAAGGAGTCATGCAAAGAAGTTGAGGCTTGGCATCGTGAAGAAATCTTATAGCATGTTACTGATAAAATGTCAGGTCAGATACAGCAAGGGACCATAGCAGTTTTGGAGGTACCAGTATCATTGGATGACCACCAAGAGCAGCAAAAAAAAAAAAAAGATATTTCCAAAAGACAAAAGAAAATTAAGTTAATAAATAAACCCATAAATGGTAAAATTATTGAAGGAAATCTATACTCTCAAATTAGAAATATATCATGAAATTAAAGGAAAAAGATATCAAATTTATTGCTTGAAAATATCACCCATATTAACAGTGATACTTATTTAATTTTAAAATTGGTCTTCACGTCTCTGTATGAAAAGCAACATTATAACACACAATATTATAACTAATATTAGAAATGTGTAGGACAATATTTTTGTTTATTAGACACTCTGTTAGGACTTCTGGAGAGACATCCTATTAGGTGAAGCACTTACCAGGCAAGCTTTAGGGGCTGATCTGCATGCCAAGAACCTAGGCAACAATCTCTTATGTTAGGGCCAGCCAGATGGAACATTGGATAAATGCACATGTCCAGCCACCTAAGCTGGATCCCCAGGACATCAATCCTGAGAGGAGAGTACCAACTACTCCACGTTGTTCTCTGACCTCTACATGTGCCAAATACCAGGTCACACAACCCATGAACCCACACAAATAAAGAAATAGTAAATAAAACGTAATCGAGCATAGGGATAAATACATCCATAAATAAATAACTCCATTGGTGAAAATGATAAAAAGACAGGACAATCCCTGAACCTCATGGGACAGTCAACCTAGTAAGATCCAGGTCCCAAGGAGATACTTCTTTCAAAAAAACATGTGGATGGCTCCTGAGGAATAACATTCAAGGTTGTATGTGCACAAGCATGTACAAGAATGCCTGCTTGCATAAGTGCTACTGTGTATAGATAAACATGCTCACCCACCTATACCGACAGACCTGTACACATTCTTATATACACAAATTCTGCAAGAGAAAAAAATCTCAGTTACACAGTTAGTATTTGATTACGATATTAAATGGAATTGGTATTCTGTAACTTTAATTTTTAATATTAATTTTAATGATGGTTCTTAAATGCTTTAACCTCCCTTCTAGCCCACCACCCACCAGAGGTAGTGGGAAAGGATACAGGGGAAGTAGAGCTGTCATAAAGGGTTCTTTGCAGCAACTCCCGTTTGTGTTGTCTGGAAATCAGCTGTTCAGTTCACAGGTCAGCTGCAGCAGCTCAGTCCACTCGCTAATACTTCATGGATACACCAGCAGTCCAGTCCTGTAGAATTGGGTTAGCAACATCGGTAACATGACCTAGCAGAGACAGCTGGGCCTCAGCCTCAGCTCTAGTCAGCAGGAGGGACCCAGAGGGACACCAGGAGAAGATCTAGGCTATGTCTCTCTCAGAGAAGTGAAGATCAGCAAAGATGCAAAGATGTAAAGACAGGAAGGAGACTCACAAGCATTGCACAGCTTGTATTAGAAAGCCAGGCTCTCTCTCAGTCACTTCATGGAGTCCTATTTATTCCCTCCAAACATCATGTGTCCCTCACGTGCCTTGCCTCAGCACTTGCATCCAATCAACAAACTGCAGCATACCACCAGAAGTTTTTTGGTGCTCCTCTCTATGGAATTCCAACAAATGCAGCTCAACTATGTAATGTAAGGCAGACCAATATATGATTGTTATTAGCAAAGAATCCTTCATCATGAGTCCTTTCACGTGCTTGCTTTAGCAGAACATCCTCTCTCCTCTGTCTGCTTCAGTGACATGTCCCCTCACATGTCTGCCTTAGCCTTTCACATCTGTGTCTATTTCAATGAAATATTTCTTCATGTGTTTGCCCCAGCAAAACACCATCCAAGTGACTTTCCAACGAACCCTTCAATTTCCACTTCAGTATGTAATTTTTTTACAATAAGAAGTTTTCTCAAGTGTCTTCACGTGACCTGTCAAAAATACTGTATATTATTGGTGTCCCAGGAACAGCACACAACCCATTTCATAGTAGAAAAGAGTGACAAATCCCCAACCAATCCTGCCTGATTTGGTGGTGTACAGTAATAAATTTGGACACTAGAGGGCAGCAAAGACGATAGGAAAATAAGGGGCAGTCTGTGCTATACCTCCAGATCCTCTCTGTCTAAAACAGTCAAAGGCCTGTATTTGTAAACTGTGTTTGTTCAGAAGTGGGCCACGGCTTAGTTGGCAGAGTGCTGGACTAGCGTGTTCAAAGTACTGAGTTTGATTCTCAGCACAGCAAACCACCAGGAAAAGCAGCTTGCATCCCAGTCACCCTGGCCACATCGCCCAAAGGAGAACGAATTTGGGCTGGCAAGATGCTGTTTCCCAAACCATACCATGGTCATTCAAAAACAAAAGCAAAAGCAACCCCACAAAACCCCCTTTTTAAAAGTGGATGTTTTCCACATCGTTGAAACCAGGAATCATTTTGCAGCTCAGATTTCACTCAAAATCTGAGAAACCTGTTTCACCTGCCCCAGTCCTCTGGCTACAGGGTGAGCCACCATGTCCACTCTTTTATGAAGAGCCTGAAAACAATCTTGTCTGTGGACCTGGAGTATGAAACTGAGGGCCTTATGAATATGAAAATTCAGGCATATACCCACTATGTTCCATTACTGGATGCAGGGCTTTATCTGTGTTAGGCATGTAAACAAATTGAAAGACATTTCCAGGTCAATGCTCTCCATTTTGAGACAGGAATGATCGAATACAATTTTTTACTAGATATTTTCTTTATTTACATTTCAAATACTATCCCAAAAGCTCCCTATACCGTACCCCTCCCTGCTCCCCTCCCCACCCACTCTCACTTCCTGTCCCTGGCGTTCCCCTGTATGGGGCATATAAAGTTTGCAAGACCAAGGGGCCTCTCTTCCCAATGATGGCCGATTAGGCCATCTTCTGCTACATATGCAGCTAGA
>NC_034613.1:125597521-125606975 GCF_900095145.1 Mus pahari | reverse complement strand
GCTGTCTCTGTGCCCTCTAGTGAGTCTGGCTAAGGGCTTATCTATCTTGTTGATTTTCTCAAAGAACCAGCTCCTGGTTTGGTTGATTCTTTGAACAGTTCTTTTTGTTTCCACTTGGTTGATTTCAGCCCTAAGTTTGATTATTTCCTGCCTCCTACTCCTCAAATGTTATCCCCCTTCCTGGTTTCCCCTCTGTAAATCTGCTATCTCATCCCCACTGACCCCCTGCTTCTATGAGGGAGGTGACTTCTTTTTTGAGGCAGGATCTCATGTAGACCATGCTGGCCTCTAATTTACTATAGAGCAAGCGGAAGGTGATTCGGCTCTTCCTACCACTTGTCAAGGATACAGACATGCAATGCACTACAGTATCTGGTTTGTGCTGTGCTGGGGATCAAAAGCAGGGCACTGTGCCTTCTAGGAAAGCATCCTACCAATTGAACTTTACCTTCAGCTCTAAAGAGATTTGTGGCAATCTCTCCTCTGTAGCTCTCTGCCTGGCCTCCACCTTACAGCAATCTTCCCTCCATAATCTTTCCAAGTGCTGGGATAACAGGCTGTTAAGCCATTATGACCACCACAAAGTTGTGTGTGTGTGTGTGTGTGTGTGTGTGTGTGTGTGTGTGTGTGTGTGTGTGTAGAGGTGGTGGCAGGAGGTGAACATCTGTGTATTTCTTATATGCTCTCCACTTTAGTTTTTTTCAGACAGACCTGGAAATTATGGATTCAGATGCACTGGCTGTTCAGCAGGCGTCGACCCCTATCCTCCCTGCCTCTTCAGTGGGAGGGGTATAATGTCATTGACCCTGGCAATGGATCAAACTCGGACCCTCATGCTTGCACTGCAAACACGTTACAGGCTGAACTATCCGCTAGCTCTCCTCTCCGTCCCAAAGTGACATTTATGATGGATCATAATAACAGTGAAAATATTTCCAATTTCAGTTTAAATACCAAAAGCTAAATAGGAAATAGCCTGGTTTAACTATAATTATTTTTGAGTATCCAAATTTTCTTTCAAATGGCCATAGCTGCTTAGCACACAGGGTTATAATTTATTTTATTTGAATCTGTTTTTGGCTGTTATTTCATCACTCAACTTTTTCATTTAATGTATTATTATTTATTGTAGTTCTAATACTTGACCCCAAGACTTCTTGAATGCTAAGCACAGGTTTTCCCACTGTGCTAGGTCTACAACTTCCTTTTCTGGTTTAATTTCTCGTATAGGAGGTATAATTCAACAAAAAGCATTTAAAAACTAAATAGGGCCAATGAGATATGGCTTAGTGGATCAAGCTTATCACTCACACGTGAAGACCAGAATGTGGATTCCCCCTACATATAGTCAGGATATGCACACTAGCCCATATATAATCCCAGTTCTTTGAAGGGAAAGATTAGAAGGCAAGCTGGCTAGCTACTTTAGCCTAATCAGAGAGCTCTGCATTCAATGAGAAGCTCTGCTTTAGTAAATAAAATGGGGAGTAATCTAGAAAGACAATCTTACAGCAATCATGGAGATTTGAAAATGCATACACACATCAAACACATAGAAATGGGTCTTAGGGTTTTACTGCTGTGAGCAGACACCACGACCAAGGCAACTATTATAAAGGACAACATTTAATTGGGGCTGGCTTATAGGTTCAGAGGTTCAGACTATTACCATCAAAGCAGGAACATAACCGCATCCAGGCAGGCATGGTGCAGTATAAGCTGAGAGTTCTCTGTCTTCCTTTGAAGACTACTAGTAGAATACTGACTACCAGGCAACTAGGATGAGGGTCTTATAGCCCACATCCACCCTGACACACCTACTCCAACAGGGCCACATTTTCTAATAGTGTCAATCCCTAGGCCGAGCATATACAAACCATAACAACATGAAAACAGTAAGTAAATATAATTATCAGGATAATATCAAGTTCTCCCATTGGCAGAGAATGGATACAGGATTCAACAGAAGTAGCTGGATTTTACTGTCAGCCCAGACCACTCTTAAGGCCTTGACACATTATTTACCGCTGGGATTACAACTTTCTTCTGTTTAACTGACTCATTGGCCCTTTGCTGAGCCAGGCATGACTATGTTTCCTATCACAGATCTCAGAACTTGAACAATTGTACCTTTTTTTTTGTCTACCTCCAGTCAAATCTGGTAATGATGGTTTCTAGAAATTTTGACAGTCTGCAATGTTTTAAGGGTAAAAGTCTTTCTGAAGGTTTTAGATAAAATGAAAAAGGTGTAACAAATGTCACATTCCAAATATTTATTACTTAACAATTTCATTTATTCTCAGGTTTGAGATATGTTTTATATATATATATATATCTCACATATCTCAAATATATTCATACATATACATAAATGTCCATTTACTATTTTTATGGTTAAATATAAATATATGTCTGACTTTGACATAGTTGTAAAAATAGATTTTTGTTGGAAATAATCTATAAAATAACCTGTAAGAAAATGAATGGCTGTCTTTTGAATCTGTCCCTGTGTTTTTATCTGTCTGGTCTGAATCTGTGTCTGTGTCTCTGTGTCTGTTTCTCTTCCTGGAAAATGGCTTTGCTCTGTCTTTATTGAGCAACACAGAAAGCATCACATGGGGAAAGAATGAGGGACACTTTACAGAAACCTTTAACAGAGTTTCACAAGGGATTAAGTCACTAACTCAAACTGACCCCAACTGAACCAGATAACAAACAGTATTACAAACAAAATTTATCAAGCAGTATCAACATTTATAGCGTATATTCATGTTGCATACTGCTTTCAACCTCTATATTTGCTTTGTGAAGCAAATGATATTTATGTATAACTCTGAGTCAGGGGCATGAAATGGTACACAATTTAAGATTATGGTAATGCCTTAGCTTAAGTTGTAAAATTTGATTACATGGGAAATCAAAGGCAAATAAGATTAGCTCTTTAAAAGCTCTCTTAAAGGCAGGTTAAATAAACAGGCTGAATCTGTGGTATGATATCTGTCTTATGTCTTAAGTAACTTCAAGGCAATACTATTAACTTTGTGAAGTACGACAAAACTTCCAGTTTGTCACACACACACACACACACACACACACACACACACACACACGCACACATACACACGCACACANACACACACACACACAAAATTTTTTAGTCTTGAAGACAATGTTTTATCTATTGTTAAAATCAGGTGTTAGTTTTATTTTATCTCTCTCTCTTCTTTCTTTCTTTCTTTCTTTCTTTCTTTCTTTCTTTCTTTCTTTCTTTCTTTCTTTCTTTCTTTCTTTCTTTCTTCCTTCCTTCCTTCCTTNCTTCCTTCCTTCCTTCCTTCCTTCCTTCCTTCCTTTCTTTCTTTCTTTCTTTCTTTCTTTCTTTCTTTCTTTCTTTCTTTCTTTCTTTCTTTCTTTCAACAGGGTCCCATGTAGCCCAGATTGGCCTCACTCACATTTGTTACACAAGCAAATCTGGCTTTGAATTCTTGGCCTTATTGCCTCTAGCTTCCAAATGCTGGCAGTAAAGATGTGAGCTACTTTATCTTGTTTATTTGGTGCTGAGGACAGAACCCAGGGTTTCAGGTGTGCTATGCAGACACTCTACCAACTGAGATACACTCCTAGCCTAACAGTGAAGAATCAACTTCTAAAAGTAAGACATTAGACAAAGTAGTACACATCTGCAAACTCAGGATGGAGGATGCTAAGGCAGGAGGATCAGTCACTTGAAGGTCAGTTTGGGTTATGTAGCAAGTTCCAGGCCATATTCATCCCCATACTCTCTCAAACAAACAAACAAACAAACAAACAAACAAACAAAATTTGAAAGAAAAAACTAAACTATTATCAAGTATACTGATAAAGTTGGATAATTTAAAATATCATCTACTAGGCTTTTGATATCATCATGGATTTAACACTTGAAACTCTGAAAAATATACAGCTTGATAATAAGTATGCTTCATAATTACAATATATACAACTCGAGGTCTGTGAGACATTGAAAATGGCCCTGTGCTACAAATCTGAGGCAGCAATTATGCACCAAATAAGGCTACAAATTAACATCCAGTTTGCCTTAAGTGCCTTTGACCTTGCTTCTCTTTGAATGCTAGGGTGCCAGTTTAAGTTCCCCTGACTATAAAATGCTTTACCCAAAGTAATATCTCCACTTCCTAAGTATATTTAAATAGTATTTTGTGCTTTTAAAAGAAATGATCACTTAGGAAAATATTTTAATTTAAATCTCTTCCAAATGGAGGTATACTAAAAGTTGTTCTTAATTACATGACAAAATGATATAATTTATACACTGTAATGTGAATCTTAGGGAACCATGTCTTTTAATTTATGTGCACTTGGATTATTCAAGTTTAAAAATTTGTATTGTTCACTAAAATTAATTTTGTTTTCTGAAGCTCCTTTTCGTTCAATTATTTATTGCTCTACCTTATTCACAAATGGAAATGGTGATGATAGAATGGTTAAAAACTTTATCATGGCAGGGGGGAAGCCAAAACACTGTTCAATTCCACTCTGCCATTTTAAGAATATAAAACGTGGCTTCAGATCTAAATTGGAATCTTTTTTGCCTGAGGCAGAAAGGTCAGGAGGGCACCTGGGTCTGTGCAGGCACATTGCTCAAGGGGCCTTAGCTATTGAATTTTAAAAGAAATTAACTTATCCAGTTTTGTTTTTTCTTGAGCAGAGTATATTCATTTCAGACTATTTCAGACATGAATGTGGAAACAGGAGACAAAAAATAACTACAATCCAAGAAATGTCTAAGAATGAAATATAGCCACTTTAAAATAGTGATTACCCCTAAGTGTTAGGGGAAGGTATAATGAGAATGTAAGGAGAAAGGGAGACCCAAGTGCCTTCAAATGTGTTGATAACACAGCATTTCATTGGTTTTGATTTGGTTTTTCTTCCTCTCTTCCCAACAGTCCTCCTCAGTTTTTAAAAAATTTTCCTGTTCGTCCCTGGTTCTCTCCTCCTTTTCCTCCCCTTCCTATTTCTTTCTGGATAGAGTTTTGCTGCCCCAAATAGGCTAGATCCGAAATGACTATGTGAATTTAAAAATCAAATAAAAGGACATGGACTCTTCCTAGAGTTTGGATAAGATTTTTTTTTTTAACTTGTAAATACGAGGAAGAAATCAGGCAGTGAGAAGAGTCCAGGCTGGACATGGCTGGCTGACTAAACCGGACCATGAGAGAGACGTGGAGGGAAAGTGAGAGAGGAACCAAGGGCAAAGGACACCTGGGCCAAGAGGTCAAGAGACCAGCATAGCAGAAATGACTGAATCATATAGGGATCAGGCTGGGGGAAGGAAAGGAGAAGCGCAGCCCCTGGGAAGGTTTGGGGTAGGTGGCTGGGTGAGAAGTGCCAGGAGGAGCCACAGGTATGGAGTGTTGCCAGAGAACTAGCCTGCTTCTACTTTGGTATGTTAATAAGCACTACAACATTAGGTCTCTAACCCAGGACAAAGAGCTGAGATGCCTATTTAACAGATCAAAGTGGGCCTGGCTGCCAAGTTCTGCCAGCATCCCTCAGCTACTATGTCTGGCATACCCTGTCCCTTCCTCTAAACTTCTTCAGCCCAGAGGCTGGTCTGCCCTTCCCCAAGAGCTCTTCCATATATCATTGAACCATTTTGGTTAGCTGACCTTTACCCGTTACCCTCTGGTCTCTTGGTCTGGTCCCCATTCTTCCACCCTTCTTTCACATGGTTCAGGTTACAGGTCCACTCTGGACTCTCCTAGATATTCCTACCTCTGGCTATGTTCTCTCTTTTCTCTACAATAAGCTTTTCCTACCTCTGGCTATGTTCTCTCTTTTCTCTACAATAAGCTTTCTCTTCCACCATATCTAGGAGCAGTCATGCCCTTGCCTTTTTTTCTTTCAAGTTTCATAAAGTTGTAATTATTTTTTAATCCAACTAATGATTTCATTTCATTTCTTTTACTTTTCTGAGATTTTAATTACATTTTTATTTATTTTTTATTTTTCAGATGTTCTTTTTTATTATTAGATATTTTCTTCATTTACATTTCAAATGCTATCCTGAAAGACCCCTATACACAGCCCCCACCCTGCTCCCCTACCCACCCACTCCCACTTCTTGGCCCTGGCATTCCCCTGTACTGGGGCATATGATCTTTGCAAGACCAAGGGCCTCTCCTCCAAATGATGGCTGACTAAGCCATCCTCTGCTACATATGCAGCTGGAGACACTAGCTCTGGGAGTACTGCTTAGTTCATATTGTTGTTCCTCCTATAGAGTTGCAGCTCCTTCAGCTCCTTGGGTACTTTCTCTAGCTCCTCCATTGGGGACCCTGTGTTCCATCCAATAGATGACTGTGAGCATCCACTTCTATATTTGCCAGGCACTGGAATAGCCTCACAAGAGATAGCTATATCAGGGTCCTTTCATCAAAATCTTTCTGGCATATGCAATAGTGTCTGGGTCTGGTGGCTGATTATGGGATGGATCCCCGGGTGGNGCAGTCTNTGGATGGTCCNTCCTTCTGTCTCAGCTCTGATCTTTGTCTCTGTAACTCCCTCCATGGNTATTTTGTTCCCCATTCTAAGGTGGAACGAAGTATCCACACTTTGGTCTTCCTTCTTGAGTTTCATGTGTTTTGCAAATTGTATTTTTTTTTTATTTCTTTTTAGTTCATTCACGCAGCCATTTCTCCTGGGTTCCCTAGACCTAACATTAAACAACTCAGGCTGGCCTCGAAGTTATTATGATTTTCTTCTTTGAACGTCACCATTTCCCAGTTTGCTCTTTTTCTCTAACATGTTGTTAGTGTGCTTGATACAACACAAAATAAATGTTTTTTTTTCTATTAAAAAGGTGAGTAAAAGAAAATCAAAGAAACGATTACAAAGAAGACAGATGTTTACTCTGTCACATTCCATGAGGAATGGTTTGAACAAGACAAGAGAACTATTTTCCTGAGTTAGGTTCAATTGCCTTTCAAAGAATCCTTGTGGGAGACAGCTGATGGGATTGGCTATTTTAACTTTTAAAATTTAATTAACTTTATAAAGTGTATTGTAAGCATCTTAAATTGTATAAATCTAAGAATTTTTATACACCTAAGGAATTTTACTTTCAGGTGAAAATTTTGTTATGATTTTGGACTAAGTACTTTCAAATAAATGAAAGTAATCATGAATGTATAAAAGCATGAAATAAGGCAAACAACTGCTTAGGCTCATTTTTATTATCCCTCATGTTGTTTCTGAACATTAAAATATGTATACCTAAGACTTGGCCTAATCCTGTCATGAGCAAAATGCCTTACATGTTCTTATCTGTTCCAGTGGCTGTCTTTCAATCTCTGCTGTTTCCACTACATTGGACATAGGACTTTGATCCTTCAGTGTCTCTGACCCCAGGTGTTTTCTTTTACTTTTTTTCTTGTTAGGGTTGCCAGGTTAATGGGTTCCATTACCTAAGCTTATACAGAGAGAACAGATATAATTGAGGTCCTTCCCAAAGTGTAGTCCTTCATCTTTTTCATGAAATGAGTAATAACAGTTTGTGGCAGAATCCCACTGTGGTCATACCCTCTGATATGCTGCTGGTGAATTGTTTAGCCCACAGCTTGTAGCCTGGTCCTACATCAACAACCAGACCTCCTGTTTACCATCTTGGTGCTGTTGTAGTTGTGAGTCACACAGCTCAATGAGGAGAGTAAGAAGAGGGCTAAACATACTTTAATAGGACATAGCCTAGTTCCTTTTTTAGGAATTCCTTACTAGATTATATTCTTATTTGAAGGAAATATTGCAGTTTAATTTTCCACCTAACTCCAAGTGCTGTTCCTTTAATCAATTAATGAATTCAATTAATCTACTTGGAAGAGTATGTAAGCTACTGTTGACAACACTATCAAACACCCACATATTCTCTTATCATCTCTACATATGCTACTGGAGGGAGATACTTTGTTGAACATGATAATACAAAAATATACTACATGTTCAAATGCCATGAAAGGTTAAGTTTTGTTGTACACATTAACCTTAGAAAGCAAAATAATATTTTAGAATATTTTTTACTTAATAAAACTTGAGCAAATGTAATTTATCTCACAATAAATTTAATAAAAAATCCATTAGTTTAAGACATCTTATTCCCTGAGTATTTTGCAATATATTATTTATACCCAAAGTACCATTAGGCGTGGTATCTAAATAACTTCATTTCTGTTAATTTGAAGAAACATTTTTGAATAGTAAGGTAATGGTTCCATCATATTGATAGCAAACATCCTGTGTTTAGTGAGTTAAAATAACCACACATTCAGTTGGAGTGTCATAACCTTCCTTACTGTGATCACTCCATTATCTGGGCTGAATCTTATTACTTATTATTACTTATTAATCTTATTACTTATTATTACTCTTTAATAGACAAATATTCAGGTAAATTCTCTACTATTCATCAATGAGGCCTTAACATCTATATGTTTGGGTATACTTAGCAACTGATATTTTCTTAAGAATACATGAGTTCTAAGCTTGTTAGGACCCTTCTACAAAAATCCAAGAGGGAACACTTTGTGGTTTCCCTGCTATTATATAAAGTACCACATAATACTAATACCAATTATCTTCTTCCCTTAATTAAACATCCCACTGAAAAGCCATCCATGCTGAAATGCTTTTGTTAAGTATCATTCACCATTTGTTCTGATTTTTGGTAGGAGGGTTTTGCCAAAATTACATTCTTATACTGAGCTGATATTTTCAGGTAGATGCAGCATCTGGTGATTTTAGTATTTCAGTCAGACCTACAGAAAGAAGTAAAAATAAGAGAACAAAACAAGTTTAAAATATAGCAACCACATGTCATTACCTTTACATTTTGAATGTAATTTTCAGGTCTTTTGGTTTTATTCTTTCCTTTTGAATGAACTGGTACTTGCTTCCCCAATAATGTCATCTCTTCAGCAGCATGGTTATTGCTCTCTACATATGGACTTTAGCAATCTCACTTGAATACTGAAAACTAACTCCCTTCTCCTGGAAATTTTCATGCAAGCTTCCCTTCCTCCATAAAAACTGATAAAGTGTTTATATAGGTATTATATAGTTGATTCTGTGCTGAAGATGGGGGTATTTTTACCTCTATATGAATTTGACCTCTCTGTGGAACATTGGGCAATACACAGACAGGCTGCTCTCCAGTAGAGCTGAGATGTTGGACCCCAGGACCCGGTGGTGATAATTCATCTACATGGGACAGAAGGAGTTCTCTCACATCTCCTGGAACTCTGGCTCCTCTCCAGTTACTGCACACCACAGCCCCCACAAGAGAAGCATGGTTAGAAGTCACATAGGCAATGTCCCAAGCTTCCCACCTTCAGGCTAAACTCCTCCCCAGTTACCTAGCAACAGAAAAGATAGCAGCATACTTTAAAAGGGGCTGTTTGGC
>NC_034613.1:125596055-125597345 GCF_900095145.1 Mus pahari | reverse complement strand
CTCTTACCCCTCTCTCCTCACTCTCTTCTCTCTCCTCTCCTCTCTTTGTTCTCTCTTCCTCTCTCTCCCTCTTACTCTCTCAACTTTCTTCTCCTTCTCCTTTTCCCCTCTGTCTCCTCTTGGCCATGGCCTCTCTATCTCTCTTTTTACCTTCTCTCTTTCCCCCTGCATTTCTACAATAAAGCTTTAAAACCATAGACTGTATCTGTTCAGCTGTGCAGACTCTCACCTGTGTGGGAACCTCTCTTCCCTATGTCCTCTCTCCCATAACCCTGGGGCTACAGGGTGTAACCCTGGGGCTACAGGGTGTAACCCTGGGGCCCCTTTTGGTTTTGGGGACTGCCCCTTTTCCACCCCCTTTCGAGTGGGTCAGAGGCTTGGATGCCCACCTGGGGCTGAGTGGAAAGCATCAGGCAGCCCTCTCATGTCCACCTGTCCAGAGCATAGGTGGAACTCTGGCCAGATGTGGGCTATCCTCCCTCCCTCCTCCTTTCCCAGGCCCCTTTTTAGTTCCCACGCCTCTCTATGAATCATATACTCAGTTTGAAATTGAGTGTTCATTTTGTATTCAAATAAAAAAAACTGCCATATATACACATGCACAACCTCTATGTGCATCAAGTTGTTAAGTGAAACAAACAAACAAACAAAAAACAGTGATAGAACTGTATACCTCATGAAAAATGTTGGGCTTTGCATTGGTTGAATTTTCATGACAATGTCAAAATACTCAATGTTAATACCTTCAGAGAACTGAATCCATGGGCCCTTATTTCATGAGCTTTGAAAAAATATCAAGTTGTTGGAAATATGTAGAGGAGGATTGTCATCATTTTATGAGAAAACACCTGTTCTCTGGAGGTTTTCCCTTCTCTCCTTTCCCACATCTACCTACTCTGTTTATGAGATGGTGCCACCCACAGTCATTGTGAGAACTCCACTTTGGTTGATCTTCCTTAGAAACACCCTCATAGACCTCATTAGCCTCCTAGCCACTTCTCAAAACAGTCATGTTGACACTTATGACTAAATATCAGAGCCTCCCAGATTTCATATTTTCTCCAACTCCTAGAGACAACAGAGGGAGTTTCTCAGGTTATGGATGCTTAGGGATAAGAAAGTAACATTCCCCAAGACCAAGGGCCTCTCTTCCCAATGATGGTCGAATAGGCCATCTTCTGCTACATATGCAGCTAGAGACACGAGCTCTGGGGGGTACTGGTTAGTTCATATTGTTGTTCCACCTATAGGGTTGCAGACCCCTTCAGCTCCTTGGGTACTTTCTCTAGA
>NC_034613.1:125525512-125595870 GCF_900095145.1 Mus pahari | reverse complement strand
TTTGGTGGTTGTTTATGGGATGGATCCCCAGGTGTGGCAGTCTCTGGATGGTCCTTCCTTCTGTCTCAACTCCAAACTTTGTCTCTGTAACTCCTTCCATGGAGCTGATCCTCAGACCTCTGTGCACCTTCTCTACTGCCTCTTTTAGAGCTGCCAGAAGTAGAATCCTTTCTTTGTATGTCACCGGAGAAAATGGTTATATTGTAACTCTCAGTCCCTATAAAACATCTCTTAGTCATCAAAACTATTTAACAGTTCAATTCTCCATAATTTATGTTGATTATAGACCAGTGCTATAGTTAAAATTGATATATTCTTCTAAAGGCAGTACTTCTGTCCTAAGGAATCCATAGTTCAGTGATAGTGTACTTGGAAATCATGCTTTACATTGGTCACTTTCCGGTGAACATTTGGCCAGGTGATTATTTTTCTTTGTCTTGTCTTTTTATTTTTATTTTTTGAAAGTACAAAGTCTCATATATCCCAGTCTAGCCTTCAACTTGCTTTGAAGGTAGTTGAGGACGACCTTGAATTTCAGATCCTCCTGCCTCTACCTTCCAGTGCAGGCTTCATGCATGCTAGGCAAGTAGTCTACTCACTAAGCTATTGTACCCTCCTAGCTCTCTATTTTTGTTTGGGACTTTTCATTTTCCAGTTCAGACTGTGATATGTCCTGTCCTCATTTAAAAATTCTCAAGATCTCTCTCTCTCTCTTTCTTTTGACTGAGTACAGTTTACATGAAGACATCTATTCTTTCATGATCTATGTAAAATTCATTTGAAACCACTGAAGGATTAAGCCTTTCACATTCTCAATTTGAGTTAAGTGCATCCTGAATTTCTGTCAGGTCGCACTCACAGGACTTTATAGTCAATGGTTGTTCATTGGGATTAGTCTCCTCTCAGTGACTTTACTTACTGATTAACAAATGCATAAGGACCAGTGGCTTTCAGGCAACCAATCAGGTATTTCCATACATTTAACCCTCTTCTCAAGTTGTTAATCTTAAATTTGCCAAAGAAGGATCATTAACAGGAACCAAGATAGATTTTCATGGTTTCAATCCACAAAATTAAACCTTGTCCTGACTCAATCTAACCATTTTCTTAATGCTGAAAAGATAAACAAAAATATATTTCAAAAATACAGCAATACTGTTACTTGAAGATATGTCATGCTTTCCATTTTTCTTTATTCATGTTTTTGTTACAGTATGAGATATACTGATATATTTGAAACCATTTGCAAATGCTTCTATGTTCTTCCTTTTATGCTATAATTACTTTGCAGTGCCTGAATAATTATAAAACCATATATTACCTTATTCTGGCTACTTTATATGTATAAAAGTTCTCTAACAATATGTTGCTAAATTATAAATTGGTTTAAACTTGTTCGGCAGTTCAGAAACCTAGCATTGCCTAAGTACTGTGGCTGGTCCCCCATTATATTTTAACGTGCAAGCCTTTTAATGACGAACCTCCTAGCCACTCTATGGGAGTTACCATGGACACTAAGAGGCACTCTACATCCAAATCAGATGGAGAGGAAAACATAGTTCTTTTCATATGTTTCAGGTATCTGGAGACTTTCATAACGGGCTCTACCACTAAATAAAAGACATTTAGCCTTAATTTATCAGAGATTTTCTGACAGCATTCCAGATACAGGTTTTTGTTTTGTCCTTTTCTGTTCTTGACCACTGTCTGCATTTCATCTCTTTTAAAAGACCTTATAGTGCAGACACATGATAATTTCCTAGATGTTAGTTAGCTTTGGCTGTAAAGCCTGTATTGGACTGATTGATTTGGAAGATAAGGAGAGATTTGTTTAGAGTATCTCCCTCTCAGAAAGATCCATTAAGTCTAGAGGAGAAAAATTTATTTCTGTCTACGCCCTTTCATTTGGTAAGTATAATCTTGCTTGTGTCTCTCTTGCATTTTGTGGTTGTTGCTATATAGACTTAAATTCAGTTCTTGGGAGGATTCTCTTTTGTAGGGATTTATTATATTCCTGTTGATAGACTTTTGAGAGCTATTTTTCTAAGAGAGGTTTAATGTACTGGAGGGGGACACGATTACATATTTACTATAATACATATTTTTATGCCCTAAAACCTTTTAATTAAGGGATATTGTGGGTGCATGTTTACGGTGAAGGTAAGATTAGGGAAAGTGCTTTATAATTCTATAATAATTTCATGTTTTTTAAAAAAATTCTCAAACATCTAAGTAAATGTATCTTTATTGCTACAAATTTGCATATTTGACATACTTCTGCAGTTACTCTATGGCATTGATCAACCAGGATATGGTAAAAATGGAAAAAAAACCATGAAAACAGATCATTTCCTAATTCTAGTCATATATATATATATATATATAATATATATTTAATATATATAAATATATATATTTACATTTGAGCAACTAAAAGTTTTACACAAATTTAAGTCCACCTCACACAACCTTCTCTATGCCTTTTTGCATATTGTCATTAAATATATATAACCAGCAACATGCTGTATGATATTATCTTTGTCTTACTATTTTTATTACTTTTATTCAAGTCTGTTGTTGAAGCCACTTGCTTATAATTCCATCTACATTAGCAAAACTATTATTCATTTTCATCTGTAGAGCAAATGCTCAACAGATACATTAGGAAAATAGGAAGACAGGTGGTAAACAGACTTTGAGTGTCTGCCTCAGGGCTTGAATAGTAGTTCCCCTGAATCCCGTTTTTCCTTCCTCATTTCCTACCATCCAAATCTGCATATCTTCTTCTTTGCTTTGGAAGTGTTTGAATATCTCAGTTGTCGAAGATGAAGCCAAATTTGGTCTTTATCAGCTTTAGTTAACAGGTTTTCTTTAACTGAATTGTGTAGCTGGAATTCTTGAATTGTCAAATTGGGAAAAACTGTAACTAGCCATAGTGTCACACTTATGGAGTACAATGTAATGATATTTTCATATATGTATATATTTTGATGTGTCTGAACCTCACAATTCTACACATTTTGTGGTGAGTTCTTTTAAAAACACAAAGATTTGATTGGTTTGCTTTTTATTTTTAATTTAATGACATTTTAAAAAACACCATTGTGTTTGCTAGCATACTGAATTATTGTTTTCAGCACTTAATTTCAGTGAGATTTTGGAATTTTGGCAACGAGCATCCTGGGCACTCCTTCCTTTAATCCCCTCCTATTTTGGGGTGTTCATTCTCACTTTTCCATAATAAATCTATATTTATTCTGTCAAAACTGCATTTCTATTTTGCTATTACTGGTTTGGGATAAAATATAGTCTTTCTAGAAACACAAGCTGTGTTCAAACTTTTTGCAAACAGTGAGCAAGGGACAATTTCTTTATGCAAAGGAGAAAACTAGAACCAGCAGTGTTCATGCAGATGATGAGCTAGAAAGCTATACATATTGCGAGATCAGGTGATATTCTTGAACCAAAAAATATAATGCATTACAATGATTAAGATGGCCACTATTTGTGGGCCCTCTTTGTGCTCAAAGCACTATGTAAAGGGAGTAAACAGGATTCTAGGGCACTGCTGTAAGTCGAAGCAATTGACTATTCTATACACCAAGGAAATTATCAGAAAGATACCAGAAAGAAACTATTTTTCTTAAGCTGGGAACCTTGGCTGCATAACAAGGCTCTGTTTGAATCACAAGCTTGAAAGCCAGTTTTGATTCTGAACCTCTCATTGCCTGTTACATGTAATTTCTTACTAAGTCATATTGATGATAGCTTTTCAATATTTTTCACATGATTCATTTCTTTTAATATTTAATGCCCTTCCATGCATAGTTTTTACAATTTGGAAATTTAATCATTATAACCTTTTCTTTTAAACCTCTGTGAAAGCCAGGCATGGTTGGGCATGCATGCCATACCAGTACTTGGGAGGTTGAGGCAAAAAGATCAGGAATTTAAGACTGGCCTTTGTACATAGTGATTTGGAGTTCCGCCTGGGATAAATGAGACCCTGTCTGATAAAAATCCTCCCCCCAAAACCCAAAACAAAACAAAACAAACAAACAAAAACCACCCAAAAACATTTGGTAGAACCAAATGTGGTGACATACGTGTGTAATACCAAGACTTGGGAGATAAAGGCAGGAAGGCAGCCTGGCATAAGTCTCTGACTCTGTCTCAGTCTTTCTCTGTCTCTCAGTCTCTCAGTCTCTTTCTCTCTCACATACAAACAAATAATTAAATAGATAAACCATAACCCATCAATGGGTGCACATTTTTCTTAATATCAAGTCCAAAGTTTATTTCGGTTGCTGCGGCTAAGGGAGATTTTTTTTTTCATACTTTTTACGGTTTTGACCTCATTTCATGTCTCCCGGCACTTTTGTTCTGGCTTTTGTGAGTTTCTTTCATTTATTTGAATGAGTGTGCTTGTCTGGAGCCTTTACTCAAACTCCTCATTCTTTTTGTCTTGCTAGCACCTGCTCATTCTTTAGTTCTCAGTGTAGATAATTCCTTTCTCATGAGAGCTTATTCTCTTATTCCACATCTAGTTAGGTCTGCTCGTCGCTGTATTCCTTTATACTCCCTCGACAATTCCCAACATTCTGCACTTGTGCTTAGCCCATTCTCCCCACGACAATATGAATTCAATGACAGGAACACTGTTGTTGTGATAACTGTTTCTCACTCAACTTTCACGGAGTGCAGCACACTGTAGTTGCTTACAAAAGTATGCTAATTAAAGGAAAGATCAAGGAAATGAGGATTATTAAGCTTTGCAGATCGTGGAATGACTTATCAATGTGGAAAGTCAGTTGGATTTTCCTCCTGTATGATGTTAGAATCCCTACTGCACCCCTTCCCATGAAACCCTGTATGTTCTCTTTATGAAAAATTCTAAGGCATGCATATTCTTTTAGACCTTTTTTTGTGATGTCTCAACATAATCATTTCTTTCTTTCTTTCTTTCTTTCTTTCTTTCTTTCTTTCTTTCTTTCTTTCTTTCTTTCTTTCTTTCTGTGCTTTGTTTAAATACTGGGCCTTATGACAGTTAAATCTGTGTTCAACCAGTGGGTTGTATCTCAAGCCCATATATATATATTCAATAATATAAAGTGAGATTATGTTTTGTTATTTTGCCTTTTTACATTTCACTGACATTTTGTACAACTGTTTCTCCTGTTTTTAGGAGACATCAAACATTATTGACTCTCTCTCTCTCTCTCTCTCTCTCTCTCTCTCTCTCTCTCTCTCTCTNTGTGTGTGTGTGTGTGTGTGTGTGTGTGTTGACATTCAAGATTGAATCCAGGGTTCAAAAAGCTGCAGCCCCAGCCTTTGTAATTGTGTTGTTAAGTAAAACCTGGTTGAACAAGAATATGTGATTTGAAAGGAATCACCCCAAGCTTACAGATAAGCAAGTTAGAACAAATGTAATGAAATAACACTTCCTAAATGCCTATCCTGAATAGGAACAGAGATGTGTCCCAGGCGTACCATGCATCCTTTTCAATATCTCACTATTATTCATTTGTGAGAACTTCTGCTCTCTGTCACCTATTGATATTCTCTCTGAAGTAGAAAAATAATTCACTTCACTTATTAGGAATGTGGTCAATTTGCCGCCTGTCCTCTTAACTCACAGTAAGAATCAGAATTCGTGGGTTAGAGAGATGGCTCAGTGGTTAAGAGCCCTGGGTACTCTTTCTAAAGAACTTGGGTTCATTTCCCGGAACCCACATGGCAGCTCACAATTGTCTGTAAGTACCAGTTCTAGGGGATTTGACACCTTCACACAGACATGAATGCAGACAAAACACCAATGGACATAAAATAAAACAAATGAAAAACAAAGAAGCAGAGTTCTGTATTCCGTCCTTTCCTGCCTCCGCTGCTCTCAGGAGTTGGGACCTTGACATCCTTTGAAAATGTTTTTGTTCTTTAACAGATGATCAAGGATAATCTCAAACTCTGAAAATTGTTACTAGTGAAATCCTTCCATGTGCATATAATTTGAATGGGTCTGGCAAGATGCATTTAAGCTCACAGAAGTGTCACCGAATGTTCTGAATTGACTTTACATGCTTCAGTACAGCCAGTGTACAGATTAGCACTTTCTATTATAACACACGGACTCTGCCCTTGACTACAAACAGCAGGAAAAATTTATGAGCCAGAAAACCTTTCTTGGATTTTGCCTTAGGGAAGGAAAGAATGAAATTAATTTGCTCATAGGATGGGAGTATGAATCTCTGAGGAATTGGGGGTAGAGGATAAGACAGTCACACTGAGTGAAAATACAGCTGATGAATTTAGTTCTTAGAATCTTTATTTATTTATTTTTTGGCTCTAATATTTTTTAATTATTATTATTTTCTTTATTTACATTTCAAATGCTATCCCGAAAGTTTCCTATACCCCTCCCCCCACCTCTGCTCCCCTACCCACCCACTCCCACTACTTGACCCAGGCCTTGCCTTGTGCTGGGTCATATAGAGTTTGTAAGACCAAGGGGCCTCTATTCCCAGTGATGGCCAATTAGGCCATCTTCTTAGAATCTTTAAATGGAATTACCAGTCTTGAGAAGAGAGTCAAGGTTGCAAATAAAACTTTGCTACATAGCAGCTTTATATTCAATTACAGGAGAGAGGTATGGTTTCAGCTATATTATGGACAGAAGTAAGTTTAGAATGTGGTGCTATTTTAGAATTAAATGAGTTCAGTTCTTACATACATACATGACTCAAGCATGGTCTTTAGGAACAAGATATAGAAGGAAGCAATCCTAGAGCTTTGATAGTAGTTACCTTTTAATTTCTATTTAAGAAAACTATATTTTCTGTATTTTATATATAGCAGAACATAGAAATAAATTTGATGCTGTCTCTGACTTCCATGGTTCCCATTCAAGAGAGAACATACAAGACAAATGGAAGACGGAAATGGCCTGGTGTAGTGGCAATCACTTGAAAACTTAGCACTTGGGAGACAGAAGCAAGAGACTCACAAATGTATGCGCAGCTGTGCTCCAGGAGACGACCATGTCTCAACAAAACAAAAAGGATAATGATAGAATCTAGTAGAGATAAGCACAGGGTATTTTTAAAGAACACACTGATTTTGAGGGGAGCCAACTAATAAGAATTTCATAAAAGGCTTTTTGGAGGTAATGGCATATAACTTAAATCCTGAAAGACACTACAAAATGAGGAATTCCATAATGGAAAGACTCTGTGGAGGTCATTTGGAAGAACAGTAGGATGCATAATTAATGTGGTATGGTGCTACCTGGCAGAGGGAACAAAGCAGATGTGTGGTAGATGGGAATAGATAAAACGGGCCTCAGCAGCATCATGAAAGGCCCACGCACCATGCTAAGGTAGCCAGACTTTCTAAACAGTAGGAGGAAGAAGTCTCCATTGTGGTAAGTCAGTTGGCAGCAGCATAATATCAGGCACCACCAGAAGAAGGGAGACTAGTTCAAAGCTCTTTAACAACTCAAGAGAGAGATTTAAAAGTCTTTAGCAAAGGTAATAAAAGGATTGTAGCAGTGGATGAATTAGAAAATACTGAAAAACACTGTTTCTTTTTGTCATTATTATTTTGTTTTACTTTAACCCAAATTTTATTTAACCAGGAGCTCAAAATGTTTGATAAGACAGCATCTGAAATAGTGGAGTGGACAAAGCAAGGAGTGGTTGTACGAGTCCCTAATCCCAGCTTGTGGGAGGCTAAAGAAAGAAATGTAATATTATTATTATTATTATTATTATTATTATTATTATTATTATTATTATTATTATTATTTGACCAATGTGAAGTAAGCTTTATTAAATAACCACCAAGATGGACTTGGACAAGGATGAGACATATTTTGCAGGTGCTTATAAGAACAAACCCAGAAGTCACTGCACTTTCCATATGGTTTTATTTTCTTCTTCTTCTTCCTCCTTTTCCTCTTCTTCCTCTTCTTCCTTCTCTTCCTCTTCTTCCTTCTCTTCTTCTTCTTCCTTCTCTTCCTCTTCTTCCTTTTCTTCCTCCTTTTCCTCCTCTTCCTCCTCCTCTTCCTCTTCTTCTCCATTATTAATTATTTTATTTATTTATGTCTGAAATGTTACCCCCTCCTTATTGTACCTAGAAGAATTCTTCCCCTCCCCACCCCCGCCTCTTTGCCTCTGAGAGGATTCCCTCCCTCCCACATATCCCTCCCTGAGACATCAAGTCTCTACAAGATTATGGGCATCCTCCCCCACTGAGGCCAGACAAAGTAGTCCTCTGCTACATATGTATGGGAAGGCATAGGTCCAGTCTCTGTATGTTCTTTGGTTGATGGGTCAGTCTCTGAGAGCCCCCAAGGATCCAGGTTAGTTGACTTTGTTGGTCTTCCTGTGGAGTTCTTATTCCCTGAAGGGTCCTTAGTCCTTCCCCTAACTCTTCCATAAGAGTCCCCAAGCTCCATCCACTGTTTTCTGTGGGTATGTGCATCTGTCTCAGTCAGATGCTGGTAGAGACTCTCAGAGAACGTCTTTGCTAGGCTCCTGTCTGCAAGCACAGCATAGCATCAGTAATAATTTAGCTAACTTGGGCTACACAGAGAATATGAAGCAAAACAGAGCTACATTGTGAGATTTTTTTTTAAAGCAAAGCATACACCCTGCATTTTTATTCAGTTGTCAGGAACAATGAAATTTAAATGAAATAGATGGATCTAGGAATTATGATATAACATAAGGTAACCCAGACTTAGAAGGACTAAACTGCATATTCTCAATCATATACAGATCTTAGAGTGTGTGTGTGTGTGTGTGTGTGTGTGTGTGTGTGNGAGAGAGAGAGAGAGAGAGAGAGAGAGAGAGACAGAGACAGAGACAGAGACAGAGACAGAGACAGAGACAGACAGAGACAGACAGAGAGAAAGGGGAGGGAGAATGAGAGAAAAGAAATATGTGAATTTGTACTAGATATTATTTCAGATATTGTTCTTATATTCACTAATTTAAATGTTCTCAATATTCCTCCTAGAAGTGGTATTGAGTATTTATTTGATTCATGTACATAAATATATGTGTGAGGAGTGTTTGTGAGTGTAGAGAATAGAAGAGGTCATGGAGTGTCTTCCTCTGTCACATATTAATTATCAATTTGAGGCCAAGTCTTTACCTGATTCATGTTATCTCCATGATAATAGTAGAATTAACCTCTGAAAGTGTAAGCCAGACCCAATTAGTTGCCTTTGTCATGGTGTCACTTCACAGCAATGGAAACCTTACCTAAGACAGAGTGGGGGTATTACTGTAAAAGGTCTGCCCATGTTTTTGTTGGGTGAATGTGAATTTTGGGATGTTGCATTAGCAAAGCAGTGGAACACTTTATGTGATGATTAATGGGCCATACTAGTAGAAGCATAGAAGATGGTGGTGCTGAGGATGATTTGTGCTATGGGGGCCTGACTCAAGAGGTTTCAGAGGAGATGACTTTTAGTATGCTGCATAGAGACCATTCTTGCGATATTTTGGTGAAGAATGTGACTGCTTTTGGCCCTTGAATGAGAATTCTGCCTGAGGCTAAGGTGAAGAAAATTAGATTAATTGCATTGGCAAAGGAAGTCTCACAACAGCCTGGTATAGTCTGTCTTCTGTAGTTCACTCTTATGAAGAACATTTAATCAAACATAGCAAACTGAGAAGGAAAAATGCCAAATGTATGGTTCTAGGATTAAAAGGCACCAGGAAGTAGAATAGAGCTAAATCGTGTGTTTATGAAAATAAACAATAAAAAAAAAGAAAATAAACAGATACTAAATCTGATTGTGTATCAAGTTGATGTAGATTTTAGTGGTCAAGTGAAATTTCAACATTTATTTTACACATTGATTTTGTTACAAATCTTTTTATCTTGTTTTATTTAATAAAATAAAGATTTCATATCCTTCTGGAACATGTATTTCTCCTATGATTTTTATGTAGCTTAAGATTACAATTCCTTTAATATATTTTACTGAAATTGTACTAATGTTTTTTCTGTCTTGCAGATATAACTTGCTTAGAGGTAACATATAGTTTTCATGGTCATCATAGAAATTAAGATTTTGCTTAAAAAGCCTTTTTCCTCATTCAGACTCATAATATATAATAAAAGAGGAAAAATATAAAATAAGCTTATTCTAAAGGCATTGTATAAAGGTGAAACACTCTAAAAGAATCCTAAAGAACAATAAAAATCTTCCTTAGTCTTCATTACATAATCCAGCCATGCAGGTTTAAAATGTGTGTGTGTGGGGGGGGGCATGGGTGGGTTGGTGTGTGTATTCCCTCACAATGTCTGCCTGGTTTTATTTATGTGTTTGTTTATTTTAGCAAGGATAAATAGACAAAGTCAGTGTGAGCAATGTGGGTATTACCCAGCATATTCAGAGACATGGCTTAGATCCCCATCACTCCTATATGCATAGTCAATAAAGTGAACTTCAAGCAATTGTCACATCTCCCCCCCCCCTTTCATTCTTTTGACATGGTGTCATGTATTCCAGGTTGACTTGAAAGTCACAGTGGCTACTAGATTACCTTGATTTCCTGACCCTCTAGCCTCCATCTCCAGAGAACTAGGATTACAGGCAAGTATTAGTGTGTCCAAGTTAGTAATGCACATATTTTACTTATTACTTTGCTAAGAGACTTCTTAAGAATTTGTAACAGACTCATGTTACTCACAGACATATCAGATGTAGACTATTATGTGTTTTGCATGTCATTCTGTATATGGTTACTCAGACATACTTGTGTATGAGAGATGTACTGGAAATTACACCTAGAGTTTAGAGTAAGTGCTGGAAATATGCTCTAACACTCAACTACATCTATATCCCCCTAAATATATGCATATACTTTTTATTTTCAAGTTTTAGATTAGATATGTTATGACTGGATAGAATGGTAATAGTCTTTTCCTCTAAATAAAGAATTCATAACTATTTTTTAATAAATGCATATGGACCTATTTAAAACATGGACCTAGAGTCCAAATAATATGTAGCACATATATCTATACTGTTTTTCTTAAAGGTGAGTTTGGAACAGATTTTTTAAATGGTTTCTTGATATCAGATTGACATACTAGAAAGTGAGCGATCAACATTTGGCATTGCACTGGAGGCAGAGACCAGGAATTTGAAATAAGAAAACATGGGGTGTGACAACAAATTTGTGACCTTGAGAGCAACATGGAGACATGTGTCACAAGTACTGGGGACATAGCAGTCCGAAAGAATTTACAGTTGATTAGCCGCAGAGCTCAGTGTTCTTTTTGGCCAAGTGAACCTAGCACAAATGAGACAAATAATTGTACCAAATTAAGCATGCAGTTTCATTTCATCATCCTCATTGCCATCCTATGTTATATCTAAGAACATTATGGTCTCTGATTTATAGGTGAAGAATGTAATGCTTTTTTTTGAGAGTTTAAAAAGATTCATGGAAGTTCTTACATTTGATAAGTGGCACAAGACGGATGCTAACTCTGATAGAATGAGATTGTGCTGACTGATAGCCACAATAAAGATGAGGAATGTTAAAGCTTCCTTCTGTTGATTACTATTGATTCATTTCTCCAAATCTCATTTGAGTTCATCAATGTTTACTTCAGAATTAATGACTTGTTTAAAGCAGTGTAAAGGGCTTTTTTTTTTGGCAAGTACAGAGTCAAAGAGGTGAAGGACAATCACAAAATAAGAAATATATGTATAAGAAATAAACTGTCAACAAATTAAATCTATTAAAAGAGACCTGAGAGAGCTCCATGCAGAAAAAAGGTGCTTGTGCTCGCTTGCTCTCTTGTTCTCTCTCTCTCTCTCTCTCTCTCTCTCTCTCTCTCTCTCTCTCTCTCTCTCTCTCTCTCTCTGTCTTGTTTTTCTTCTCCTCTCCCTTTTTTCCACATCCCCCGTCCTCCTCTTCATGTTTTTTAGGCAGTGTTTCTCTCTGCAGCCCCGACTATCCTGGAACTCACTATGTAAACAAGTCTAGCTTTAAACCTACAGTGCTGCCTGCCTCTGCCTTCTGAGTGCTGGAATTAAAGGTCTGTGTTACCACCACCCACAACACCTTTTTTTTTTTAATTAGAAATTTTCTTCATTTCAAATGCTATCCCAAAAGTCCCCTATACCCTCGACCCACCCTGCACCTTTTAATTTTTCATCTGTAAATATTGTGCTATGCATATTTATTAACCTAAAGAATGCTGAAGGGCTGGAAATATACTACAGCAATCGAGTTATAGTACCGGTTTATGGGATTGATAGGAAGATCATATGATACTTTAGCAGTTCCTGGCTGTTGTTCTAATTATTTTCCTTGGAAGAATGTAAACCAGCATCTTATCTTAGAGATGGTACTAGTGACAAGCCAAAGGTTTCTACCTAAGTCTCTCTTGGTGAACAAATGTGTTTATTGGACTTCCTCACACAGCATGAGTGAGCAGTTACTTGCAGGAGTGTGGGGCACACCCCCAAATAGCCACTTCACTAAATAGTTCACCACAGCATAGTTGATACTGCCCCCACAGCTATGCAGATGATATTGCCTCCTTCAATGAACCTTCAAGCTTTTTTTACATAGTTGGCTAACCCCTCCCTGAGACCATGTGCATTTGGGGGGAGAATTCATGTAACTGGGACTGGGACACAAGAAAGAGCAGTAGGAACCTCAGATGAGACTCTTGATGACTCTTCTTATCCCTTCCTTATATGAGAGAGTATCATCAGGCCAGGATCTTGGAAACTTCTTGTGGGTAACTACAAACTACTCTAGTTAAGATGGAAATGGTTAGTATATCAATATTTCACAACTGTAGCAAATGCTACTTAATTTTCATTATTGAGTACTATTATCATCTAATGTTATATAGGGACACTGAAGTATAGGGATTTCTTCTTTTTCCCAAAGTCTTATACAGGAAGTTAAGGGATTGGAACAGTTTTCTGTACTTCATAACCTCTGTTCTAAATCTAACCTCCCTTTGAACTTGGAGTTCTTGTCAAAAAACTTTACAGCCATCGGTGTATGTGTATGCACAGCACATTGTATGTTTCATATGTTTCTTACTTAGACTGTCTTTTAATTCTTTGGGAGATAATTTTCTACCTTAAATTTGTTTGCATATTTTCCTTTACACTTAAGAATTTTTATCCCCAGGCTCTCTTTATAAACATAAACATTGTTTTTAAAATAAATTCAAATCTTCTTATTTTGTAAGCATCAGTTATGTATTTATTTTGCAGTTTTAGGAATAAAACCTGGGGTCACCCATATTCTAGGGAAGCACTTTACCACTGAACCAGCCCCTGGGTAATGCTTAAAGTATTTTCTTTCCTTATTTTTTCTTACTAATGAATTTAGTTTCATTCTTCATCCTTCTTAATAATGTAATGTCTCAGTACATTGTTTGGTTTGAAAAATAAGGGATAGGAAGTATAATTTACAATATTTCTTTGTGATAGGAGTGGGATTCAGTTACTTATTTGGGAGAAAACAGGCTTACTGAGTACTGGATGGCAGTCTGGGTAGTGACAAGATACAACCCAATTTCTAAAAATGGGCATGTTAAAGATGGCCTAGTTGGCCATCATTGGGAAGAGAGGCCCCTAGGTCTTGTAAACTTTATATGCCCCAGTACAGGGGAACGCCAGGGCCAAGAAGTGGGAGTGGGTGGGTAGGGGAGCAGGGCGGAGGGGGGAGGGTATAGGGGACATTCGGGATAGCATTTGAAATGTAAATGTAAAACAAAACAAAACAATTTTTGGGGGGTCCGGTACTAGTAGGTAAATCCAGAACCTTGCAGATTCTCTATATTGATCTAAATCCCCACCTCCTACCAGTAATAAATAATTTTCAATTGCTAATTACCGGTATAAGATGCAGTTTAATTTCTATTCTTTCTGTGATCCATGTCCAATGTGAGTGCAATTTTCTCTTATCATATTCATTTAAATTAACCCTCTATGGCCACAAAGCCACTCAGCCCAATTGCTTGGCAGATCAATTTTCTGAGATTGTGGTATGTTGTTCAAATTCACAAAGATGTGAACAATGTGAACAAGTTATTGGAGTTAACGCTAAAGGGACATGCCAGAGCCTTCTGGTTGTCTTCCCCAATAATCTCATTTAGTATTAGGGAAGGGAGTGGAAGGTTCCTTGGGAGAGAAATAGTGGGAATCTGAGCAGCAGCTGAAAGGGCTCACTACCTATCTGCCTACAAAGATTGTGGTCAGATTATGGGGGCACCACAATGTCTTAGAAATGACTTTCAACTTTCTTTGGCCCCTACATTAAACATCTCTTTAAGTTGTAAGAAGGAACTCCTAAATCCCAAGATTGATTGGCTTCGAATTCCCAGCATCAAATCGTCAGAATGCCATTTAAACTAAAACCTGTATTTCAGAAATACTTTCTAAGGTTGTTTGATGATCAAAGCGCTTTTATCATCCAATGCTGACGTGATGAGAGGAAACTGGAGATATTTTGGAGTTCTTGGAACAACTTCAAAGAGTCATAGAACAGAATGTGGAGACCTCTTTTTCCAAGTTTGGAAGGCAGCAGTTTGGCTGAGACTCACTGTAAGGAGAGGCTTTCTTGAAAACATTTAAGGTCTTTTCCTACTTTGGGCTTCTAAAGGCTAGCAGAATGCAAGTTATGCCTTATTCTCAATAAGGTTCTCATTTTCCTCCCCAACCTGCCTTTTAGTATATTTGCACTGAAAGATGATTTTTGAGGTATTTGTAGGAAGTATCTCAGTCAGTTGCCTCCTAATCCTCCCAAGAGCTGTTTCTGTACATTTTGAAAGAAGTCCTATTATCCCCACCTCATGTTTTGTGTTTTGTTTTTGTTTTGCAGAACGAAAAGGCGAAGCACTCTGAGAGACTTGGGGGCAGGGGGAGGAGGCGCAGAGCTCAAGCGACTTCCAGTTAACCTGGTACCTCTTCACTAAGACTTTGGTACCCAAAGCAGAGGACCCTGGATTTAGCATCCTTCCTTGGATCCTCGGTTTTCTTTTAACAAACGTTGAGCACGTTCCAGCTTCCTCTGTGTGCGCGACACCTCCTAGCCACCAGCCCTGGGTTCCTTCCTACCATCTCCCTCGCCCCCCCTCCCACCCCCAGCCTGCGCATGCGTCCTAAGAACCCCCTCCACTCGCGGCCCAGGCTCCGAGTATTGTCGGGGGCTATTCTCTCTCCCAGGAACATGGCGGCGAGTCAGGGAGGCGGTGGGAACAGTGGGGGCGGCGGCTGCGGTGGAGGTGGAAGTGGCGGTGGTGGTGGCGCGGCTGGAGGAGGAGGTGGTGGTGGTGGAGGAGGAGGTGGCGGGGCCGGGGCGGGAGGAGGTGGCGGCTGTGGCGGGACCGTGGCGGTGCCCATCCCGGTACCGACTCTTTTCGGTCAGCCGTTCCCCAATGGGCCGCAGTGGCACCCGGGGAGCTTGCAGCCTCAGCACACAGTGAGGAGCCTGGACCGGGCCCTGGAGGAGGCGGGGAACTCTGGCATCTTGAGCCTCAGTGGCAGGAAACTCAGAGAGTTCCCGGGCAGCGGTTACGACCTGACGGACACCACCCAAGCAGGTGACAGGCTGGGGGGAGGGGAAGCGGGGCCTGGAAGGAGGATGGGGAGTGGGTGGCTGCGTGGCTGCCTTGTTGGAGTCTACTGGCCCGGCGCACAGAGGCGGCGGGAGTCCCGGAATCCTAGCAGCCTCCTGTGACTGCAAAGGGGCAATGCAGGCAGCGGGAAAGAGGGGCACCAGTAGCCCAGGGATGATGGAGAAGCTGACTGAGATGTTAGGGGCATTATTGTTAAAGAGAGTTGCGTGCCTACAGGCAGAGGGACTTATTGACACCTTCCTTAATGCACTTCTTGCAACTCTTGGTCTTATCGTTCCCCACCTCAACTGTGAGTAGGTGGGAGGCGGTGAGGGGGGACTTGAGAACAGACAATGCAGAATATCATAATCTCTACGTATTCCTTGAAGGCATCCATGCCTGCACGAATGGCATAGTCCTTTTCAGAGTCAGGCTTGCTGTCTGTGGTCTTATGGTGGATTTGTTTAATCGTCTTAGGGTATTTTTGTCTTCTTTCTCCTCATGTATGCCTTATAGAGTGGTTTCTATTTTATCTTATTTTATTTTTTCATTTTCCTGGTGTTGAGAGGTGATGGTGGCTAGATTAGTATTTGTTGTACTAGGAAATTAAATCATCAATCACTTAACTGTTTGGTTATTGAGTGAAAAGCAGTCCCGATTTGAATGATGTTAGTTTTAATTTTTGTAGCAGAAAACAAAAGAAATGGGCATTTTTGAGAAAAATTATTCCATTTCTTATGGAGTTGATGGTTAGTTGATTATCCTATACTCTGTGTTTGTCTTTGTTGCGGTTGGTATTTTTGTTGTTGTTACAAATTCGCTCTCCCTCTAAAACTGTGCATCTTATTTTTAGCTTTGTTTAGGTTTGCTGAAAGTTTTTTTTTTCTCGTGATCTTTAATTCTTTATTTATGTATCCCACATACTCTGCTGAAATGAATTATGCACCAAAATATTTGAACTGATGTCGTGATTTTGAAGCAACATAGTAAGTAAATTCATGCATAGTAGGAAATAGTAAACAACCTTATTTACAAACCAGACAATTTGAGTGCATTCAGTTTTTAGACATCAAATCAAGATGTGTGCACTGGCAGAGGATGGAAGAGGAAGAAAACCTTAAATTGAAGCTTCCTATTCAATAATCCTCTTAGGCATTAGCCTCAGGAATGCATAATCAAGACCTGATTTTGTATTTTGGAAAGCACATTTGAATGTTTACACCTTTACCAAGAACAGATTGCCCAAACAGCTCTATTCACATACTCATGGCAAGGTATTGGCAATATATGCTCCTTGGTGTGTTTTTACAAAAGCTTCAAGAAAAAATGGCTCCATGATGCATTATTGTAGGAATTGTTTTTCTGTTTTTTTTTTTTTTTTTTTTTTTTTTTTTTTTTTTTATAACCCATAATGGTTCCTTCCTTCTACCTGTAGGAAAAAGTTAAAGCATCTTAGCTGTCACTGTGTGGCCCCAGGTTAATTATTGCAACCTTATCTCTACAAAGGTTCCTACCTTCTGTTCCAACTAGGTCAGCTTACTGCCCCTCAAATGTATTTGTGTAATTTTGCTTCATCTTCATGCAAGGTTCTCAGTATGCAGGAGGTTTTCCAAGAAGCTGGTACCATAATCCATAGCAGTCTTCTGTTTCTTTGAATTCCTGGGCACTTATTGTCTTTACTACTTATTTGACATTTCTGGCTTTATTTTCCTTTTATGTTTGTGCCTTGTTCTCCCTGAGGATATGGGGAGCCACTTTAAAGGTATATACTCATTTAGTGTTACCATTCTATACGGCTTCCTCCTCCTTCCCCTCCTTCTTCTCCTCCTCCCCCTCCTCCTTCTCCTCCTACTTCTCCTCCTTCCCCCTCCCCTCCCCTCCCCGCTCCTCCTCTTCTTTGTATAGTGAGTTTCTCACAAACATGAGCATCATTTTATTCAGTTATAACCATTTGCTTTTAAGCCTTTGGTTGGTTTTCTGAGGCTAACTTCAACACAACCCAGAACCATATTTGTTCTTGGCAAAGCGTTGCTCCCCATATCTTTTTGTTGGTACTGGTGCTGAAGACTCAGGATTTTGCACATGGTATTGAAGCACTCTGCATCCATCTTAATCTTTACTAGTGTCTACCTTTTGGTGTGTGTATTTGTGTTTGTGCCAGTGCAAACATTTGCTACAGTGTGTATGAAACTGTGTAGGCATGAGCATGAAGGCCAGAGGTCAGCCTCAGGTGCAGTGCATTTTTTTTTCTTTGAGAGGGACTCTCACTGCTCTGAAGTGGTCAAGGAGGTAAGGCTGGCTGATTTGAGAGCACTGAGGACCCATTTCTCTTCCCTTCTCCAGCTCTGGGGTTTCAAAAAAACTGTGCCCAGCTTTTTTTCTTTTGTATATAGATGCTGGGGATTAAATTTAGATCCTCATGCTTGCCTGACAAACACCTGCTGATTAAGGTGTTTTCATTTGTGTGTTTTCCTTCTTTACTTTTTAATTCTCTTCCTGCATCCTCCTTTGTGTGTGATACTCCTGTGTGTAAACATTCCCTTATGGATGAAGACACATGAGTGCCATGGCCAGTGTGTGGTCATCAAAGATGTACCTTGCATATCCGTTCTTACCTTCTACCTAAAGATAGGGGTCTCCTGGACTCTGAGTATTCCTGACTAGCTGACCTATGATCTCCTAGGGCCTCTGCTGCCTTTCTTCTTATCTTCCTAAAGGAGTGCTGGGATTGCAAATACCTGAGTTACTGTGCCTGTCCTTTACATGGGTTCTGGGGATTTGGACTCCAACTGTCATTCTGTTGAAAGGACTTTACCCATTGTCATTTCCCCAGCTCCCCTTACCCACCCTTTTGAGACAGAGTCTCTGTATTTCCAGCTAGCACTGAATTTACTTTGTATCCCAGATTGGCCTTGAACTGGAGATAATTTGCCCAACTCAGTCTCACCTAATTACAGGCATAAGCAACCATCTGATAGTACTTTTCAAAATAACTTAGCTTTATTATAAGCTATAATGCATTTATGAGGTAGAATAGGCAGATTTTTCTCTTTCTGACTTTGGGTTATCTTTGCTTGATATTACACTTTCTAAACCCACCCACTTGCCTCCTAATTTCACTTTTATGAACATCCGAATAACATTCTAGTTTTTGTGTGTAGTACATTTTCATTATCTCCTCATGTGTAAGTGGATGCCAGTGTTCATTCCATTTCATCGTTATTGTAAATACAGGAGCAATAAATATCAATGTGCAACTCTACCTGGTATGGAGTCCTTTGAGGAGTCTAGCTGGGTTATATGGTCAGGGTTCTTTTGTTTTATTTTCTGAGGAAATTCCAAACTCCTCTCCATACCTATTGTAATAATATGAATTCTACCAGCAGTGAGTAAGGATTACTTCTCCCCATCCTCCCGCTATAACCCTGTGCTCTCTAACATTTGCTCCTAGATTTCTAGTCATTCTGACTATCATCTTAAAGTAATTTACTTTGCATTTATCCAATGACTACTGATGTTAAGTACTTTAAAAAATACATGCCATTTGTGTTTCTTCTTCTGAAAAATGTCTGTAGATTTAATTAGCCAATTTGTTAATTAGCAGTTTTATTTCCTAGCCTATTATGCGTGTGTGTGTGTGTGTGTGTGTGTGTATGTGTATTGCTGTTAGTATGGGTGTAGTTATAACATTTAGAAAGGCAACAGAGAGAATACAATTAGGTGATGAGGAAGGATGGGATAAAGGTAAAAGGACATGTGAATCATGAACAGGACGTAAAGACACTTTTTCTCTCCTGGTTTCAACTCTCTCTCATAGTTTTGTAAAATATTTTGTGGTATACAAGTGAAGAAAAATGTAATTGAAAGTAAAAGTGTAAAGCTCTGAGTGAAATTTTGTCTCTTCAGAATGACCATCCTGACTGTATAGCAGTTCACTGAGATGGGACTGGGCAAGTGTTTGAACCAGCTGTGTATATAAAAAAGTAAATGTTTTTATTAGTGAGTTAATTAGATCAAAGTTATTTTATTTAAAAATCAATGATGTGTTTTTTTTAAATATCAATAAAACATCAAATTAAAAATGAAAATAATGCCAGACATTTAATTTTTTTGTCTTTCAAATGTACGTTCTTTGTGAGACCATATCAACATCAGGTAGAGTAAAATAGATCCTGTGGTATTATCTTTTTCATTTCAATGAGATATAAGTATGTGAGTTACTTGTCATCTGTTTTGACAAGATTTATCCATGTATTATCTAGGAGCAATATTTGTGAATATAGATATGTTCATTTTATGTAAATGAAAGTAGGCACCTCAGATTTGAAGACAAATGGAGCATATATGAGGTTATACATGTACATGTACACAAACATGTACATCCAAGTAAATACCATCTTCTTTAAGATGACACTGCTTGATGTCACTATTACAGTGCATGTACAATGACTCTTGGTTAATGTTTCAGAACAAAAGTGATTATTTAGACAAGCATGAGGTGCTTTATTGGATGGAGGAAGGACTTGAAGAAATGAAAATAGCTAAGATACTATTCTACTAATTAAACAGTGGTTGAAACATGAGTTAAAAATAGCAGACATGCTACTCTGCTAATTAAGTGGTTACTAGAAAATGAGCTAAAGCCATATTGACTTAAGGGAAATCGACAAATTTCCAAAGAAGAAGGAAGGGAAGGCTTTCTTTTCTTTTTTTTTAACTCTCACTTATACATGCATAAGATGAAATATACCAGTGTTTCCTGCTCTGGCTAGACATTAAAATCACAAGGGATTTTTTTTTTTTCTGTAGCACAAGGCCTTACTCCAGACCAATTAAATTAGGGTCTCAGTGGCCAAGTTTCTTAAACAAAATCTTCCCAGGTGAATTCAATATGCTGTCAATGTTGTATAAATGTAAACACTTTCAGTATGAGTGAATGAACGTTCAGACAGAAGTTTAGTGATTAACCTAAGATTACTACTCGTCCAGAGGTTCAAAACCCAAACAAGGAAGTTTTTCAAGTTCTAGTGCAGAGTTAATATGTGTCTATATACTCTATGAAATGAGCTTACTAGGAACCTACGGTTAGTTTTTTTTTTTTCCTTTAGTTTTCTTAGTTATCCCAGCCGTATAGCTCATCCTTTTTGTAAACTTTACATAATGTCCTCAAATTATATAGCCATGAAGCCTTGTTGCCTCTAAAAGGCTTGCTAAGATGGAACATGGCAAGAAGACAGCTGCTGGCAGAGTGTGTCTTTGGTGTCTTTTTCCATTTTTCTCTGCATTTATGTCTGTTACTTGTGGACCCCTCCTGTCAGGTTTCATTTTTACCTCTGGCTTACTTTTCTCCTTTGCTGGGATAGAGCTCAATGCTACATGATTATGACAGCCTCTTCAGAAGATTCACATTTAAGAGGAGCTTGTAACTTTCTTGGGAAATTAGCTGATGGTTTGTCCTCATGACCTTTTTGAGTATATCCACATTCTCAACTCTTAGTAATAATAATAATAAACCTCTCACCCAAAATGGATATAAGAAGAAGTACCCGAAAATTTTTACTGTATTTTGAGAAAGACACTTATTCTCTTTGTAATCTCTCCTTTTGTGTGTGGCCTGCTTATAGACTTTGTATGAACTTTCTGGATACTATGATAATTTGTTGCCTTAAAATGAATTTATTGCACTGGGTAGAGGCGTTGCATACCTTTAATCCCAGCACTTGGGAAGTGGAGGCATGCAGCTATCAGAGTTTGAAGTTAGCCTGCTCTAAAAAGTGTGTTCTAGGACAGCCAGGGCTACACAGTGAAACCTTGTTTTGAAAAACCAAAAACCAACCAAACAAAAACAACAACAACAAAAAACCAAGAATTTATTGGTTACCCAAACTTATGTTGATCATTTTCACAGCTCCCCCTCCCCCTTGCTACAACCTAGTGGATGTGTTTGAGCCAGCTTGCAACCAGTCCCTCTGATGCATTATACAGTAACTTTTCTGAGCAGATGTCTGTAAAATAGATTTAGTAATTCTTTTGCCAGATTGTGCTGTGTCCCGCATAATCACATGTTTTCCTGTAAACCAGGAATTGACTCTAGGATTTCCTACATATGTTACCTCACCTCTTCAACTGTAGGATATGGTACATTGTATTTGACTATAAAATGGAGCCAGATAAAAACAACATCTGACTTGGTCTCATAGTTAAAGGTCTTGCTAGTGCATTCACTGGAACCAGTTTGTGATTTAATTTTTTGACCTGAATCAAGTATCTGCCTTTCTTTATGGAGTGTCTTCCTAAAAATGGAATGTGAAACACATTTTTCAGAGTTGACTCGTATTTTAATAGCTGTAGATTATATCTGAGTTGCTAAACCTTGAATGGATTTACTCTTGAAAAAGTCTATAGTGATCCCTTAATTTCTTTTACTTTTTCTGCAAGTTTGCAAAGTTAAATAAAATTTTACATTAAATTGGAATGTATAGTCATTGATAAACTAATTCAATTCGTACCTCTTCATATATAATGCATATTTTCCATTTTATCATATTAAATGTGCTTTTACATTGTTTGCTATTGGTAGAATACATAGTACTTCCTGTGTTTGAGGGCGTTTCTGTGATTGCTGTGGAGTATATAGCAAAGTATTGGTTAGGAATAGCACTGTGCAATATCCACTGGGAATGTTTTCTCCATATCATAGAACTATTAATAGAAATATATAGAAGTTACCTCTTGTGAAAGTACATACTTATTCAACTGCATGGCTATTATCATTTTCCATGTTATGCTATGTTTTATTTACTCACATAGCCTTTCATGCCTTTATGTTCGAAAACTTTAGAATAAAATAATTTCTATTAGAAGTTTAACTTTGGAGACATGTTCAATTATCTAGAAAGGAACCTAGCATGTATATAGATGTACATCTGCAATACCGGTCATCTGAAGGCTAAGAGAATAATGTATTATTTCTTCTTTTTTTGGGGGGATTATAATATAATTACATCTCTCCCTTCCCTATTCTCCTTCCAAATCCTCCTATGTACAACATTCTACTCTCCTTTAAATTGATGGCCTCCCTTTTCACAGTTATTATTATATGAATATGCACACACATATTCCTAAATATAACCTGTTTAGTCCATGTAATGTTGCATGGATGTGTGGGTATCTGTGTGTGGGTATGTGAATGTGTGAGTTAAGGGCAGTACTAACTATGGACTATGGATCCATCTTTCTATCCCCTAGGGAGTAGTATCTTGAACTTAAGGCTAAGTAAAAGTACATAAGGCATAAGGAAACAATGTCAAACCAAAAAAAAAAAAAACCTCCAGAAAAATTTGTATCTCAGTATTAGAAATGCATGCATGAAGGAAGCCTTGTGTTTGATTCTGGTGTAAGTAAACAAAGATAGGCTACATATGTGAAGTACAGTATAAATACACATAGAAATGTATAGTTGGGATACCCTATATTTGGATGGAAAGTATTGCTTAAAGTTTAAATTTTTATGTTTCAATTTAGATTAGTTATAATTAGTTAGGGTTCTCTAGAGGAGTAAAACTCATCTATATGGGTTATATATAATATTATATAGATATTATAACTATAACTAGCTATATGATTATTACTATGTATATACATATCTATCTATATCTGTCTGTATATCTATATCTTTCTATCTATCTATCTATCTATCTATCTATCTATCTATCAATCTATCTATCTATATCTGAGTGTATTGCAGGCTGTGTGTGGTCCAGCTAGTCTAACAGTGGCTGTCTACTAACAGAAAGTCCAAGAATCCAGTAGTTTTTTCAGTCCCTGAGGTGGATATCTCAGTTGATCTTCAGTATATGCCAGAATCCCAAGAAGTAAATTCCAATGCCAGTGAAGGAAAGAACTTGCCAGTGGGAGTGAGGGCAAGCAGGCAAAGAACAAGTACTTTCTTCTTCTATGTCCTTCATATAGACTGCCACCAGAAGATGTGGCCCAGATTTGATGTAGTTTGGGTCTTCCCACATCAAATAATTCAATCAAGAAAACTCTCAAAAATATACTCAGCCACTCAGACTTTAGTCATCCCAGAGGTAGTCATGTAAATGAACATCACACTTGGGATAGTTTATATGGCATTAGAAATAGGTGATCAAGACCACTGACAACAAAAGTAATGTTAGGTATACTTTTCACAAGAACTAAGTATTGAAGAGTTAATAGCATACTGACTTTCTGGGGCATAGTATTCAAACTCCAGTGAATTCATTGAAAATGGACATTCTCTCTGCTCAACCCAGTGCTCACTCTGAATGATACTGGGTGATGATGAACCTCATGCCTTGGAGATTCATTATCAGCATGGCACAGGAGATGAAATCTTGGCCTTGGGATGTAAGTCAGTTGATACAATGGCTGCTTAGCATTCAGAAAGCCCTAGTTCATTCCTCAGTACAACACAAACCAGTTATTGTAGTGCCTGCTTATAACCCCATCATTCAGAGAGGAAACATGAGGGTCTGAATTTCAAACCTCGAGCTGGCTTGACAGTGAATTGGAGGCCAGCTTCTGTTACAAGAGAACCAGTCTCAAAGTGGAAACAAACAAGCAAAGCAGAACAAGCAATGCCACTAAGAGAGTCAAATTATAACTGTTTCTCTATTTCCCCATGCTTGAGTGTGTTCAGATAATTAATGAAACATTGTAATACTCTCGTAGAATCAGTTCTCTGAAAATTTTAGAGATTTCTCTACATCTCCTTTATAGGACAAAAATCTACACCTTACACTCCAGAGTACCATTTAATGTATTGAAAGAAAATGGTATGGGGTAATTTTATAACAAGTCAACTTTAAGTGTCAATTTCAGCTTGTGCATTCAGTCTAGTAAAGGTCAAACTTTAACTAATTTTGGTTTGAACTCAGGACTTTGTACCGTTATTTTGTTTTTACCTTAATCCCAAACACTAAGTCTTTGTTTAATCCATTTCAAAGAGATTTAAATTTGTAGAATTTCACTTACATAAAACCAGTGTATGGATTATACTAGATAACAAGAAAATATAAAAGTTACTACAGTTAAAGAAAACATAGTAAAATATTGGGTTTCACTTTTTAAAGCTTTGAGACAAAGAATAAGAAAATGGGACTCTGAAATGTTTTCTTAAGACAGCTGACTGGTTTGAATGTGCTTTAGCAATCACTGACAATCATAGTTACACAATGCAAAGCATAGTTGAACAAGGACTGCAAACACGTCTGATTGTAACAATTTGGGGGTGGTACTGATAACGACATTTAGTAATCAGAGATGAGGGATGCTGCCAAGCATCTTTCAACGAAAAGAACAATCACCACAATGAAGAAAAAATGAAGATTTTTTTTCTTTCCCAAAGCATACATGGTAACTATCATTTCTAAACCTTTACTTTGAAGAAGGTTAAGTGTTGTAAGTGAAAACTGTGCATTTCCTGCTTAGAGGTTGGGATGACATTTGATTGGACTATAGGCACATCACAGGGAGCTTTAGAAAGAATACTTTGTCTCCATATTTGTTCCCGTGAGTATTTTGTGCCCCATTCTAAGAAGGACTGAAGCACCCACACTTTCGTCTTTCTTATTCTTGAGCTTCATGTGGTCTGTGAATTATATCTTGGGTATTCTGAGCTTTTGGGCTAATATCCACTTATCAGTGAGTGCATACTATATGCATTCTTTTATGATTGAGTTACCTCACTCAGGATGATAGGAGACAAAATGCAGAGCAGAGACTGAAGGAAAGGCCACCAGAGATTGTCCCACCTGAAGATTCATCCCATATATAGTCACCAATCCCTGACACTATTGTGGATGATAAGAAGTTGAGAGGTCCTGACAGAGCCTGACAAGTACAGATACTAGCAGCCAACCATTACACTGAGTGTGGGGTCCCCAATGAAGGAGTTAGAGAAAGGACTGAAGGACTTTTGGGGGACTATAACATCATAGGAAGAACAAGAATATCAACCAACCAGACCCCTCCCCAGAGTTCCCAGGGACTGAACCACTAACCAAGGAGTACACATGGTTCCAGCTGCATATGTAGCAGAGGATGGCCTTGTCAGGCATCAATGGGAGGAGAGGCCCTTGGTCCTATAAAGGCTCCATAGATGCCCCAGAGTAGGGGAATCTAGGGCGGGGAGACAGAAGTTTGTTGGTGGGTAGAGGAACACCCCCATAGAAGCAGGGGGCTCTGAGGGGGATAGGATGGGGGTTTCCTGGAGCTGGGAAACTGGGTAAGGGATACCACTTGAAATGTAAATAAATAAAAAAAAAATTTAAAAATAAGAATGCTTTGCCTTAGAAAGAGGATCACATAGAACCTTGAATATGGATATCTCAATATTGTCTCAAGCCTAGCTTAGCAGATGACAAGCTCTTGTTGCTGACTCTTCACTGTCTTGTCACTCAGATCAGGAATGTGGAGCTTGTTCCAGCTTCTTTTTTTTTTTCTCTCAGCTTCTCCATCAGTTAGAAATTGGTGCCTGTTCACCAGAGGCTTTTGAATAACTCTCCTTCCTGTCTGTCCTCACTGCCACTCTTAACTCTGGTTCTTCTCCTTGCCTGGAACTGGACCTGTCAAGAGTTTCTCACAGTTTCTCATCTGTCATCTTTGCTTCAACGTCATTTTTACTTCTCCACACTTGTTCGACTGTGCTTTGCATTGTGCAACTGTGATTGTCAGTGGTTGCTAAAACACATTCAAGCCAGTAAGTTGTGTCTTAACAAAACATTTCAAAGTCCCATTTTTTTATTCTTTGACTCAAAGGTTTAAAAAAAACCCCAAATTACATTTTGTTTTCCTTAGCTAGTAACTTTAATATTTAATATTTTTAATTTTTCTTTAATTACGTTTCTGAGATTCATCTGGTTTTTGTTTGTTTTTGGTGTGAAGTGCAATTCATTCTTTTGGGTCACTACATTACACTACACTCTGACTTTTGAGCTTCCCCTTTTATCCTGCAGACAATCGACCTGTAAACATTAAGCATATCTCTTGTACATATGGAAATCTTTCTTTTTTTTGTATACTTTGAAATGGAATTGCTAGGTTGTATATCAATCTTCAAATTGCTTTACAGTTTGTATATTCATGGAAATCTCGTGTGTGCGCGCGCGCGTGTGTAGGTGTGTGTGTGTGTGTGTGTGTGTGTGTGTGTGCGCGCGCGCTTCCTATACACAGACTAGAGATCAGGCTTGGATTGTGTGTCATGCTGGGTGAGATGTCTCCTGATGCTCCTCCATAGACATTTCTATGAGTGTTTACAAACATGAGTCCGATGTATTTAAATATTTTCTCATTTCAAACAGTATTTTTGGAAGTCTTTTCTAAACCTTTATTGATCTTTTGTAAATTTCACATCATGTACTCAATTCCACCCATCTCCCCATCCATTCATATCCACCCTTGCAACCTTCCCCCAAACGAAAACAAAACACTCAAATAAAAACCTCCTCACTGTGGAAGCTGCAGTGTGTCAGTATCATGGGGTACCGCACACTAAACCCTTTTGCTCAGATAGCTTTACTTGCAAATGCTCACTGCAATGAGTCATTAGTCTGGTTTGAGACCTCTGGCTTCTTTCTGCTATGCTGTCAGTACTAGATTCTCACCAGGACTCCTCTTGCATATCCTGATTTTGCCCTCTGACAAGGAGATTCTGCAGCTTTGGATCTCTAGGACCAGTCCCTTCACAGGCACTGCAACAGTCCATAGATGGGGTGGATGTTGGGGTGGACCACGGTGGGTGTGGGTGGTAGCCCACTCGCACCATGAGGATCAGCTTTCCATCACTGCCTCATTAGCTTACCCAAGGGGCGGGGCCAGCTCTCCTGTTCTCCTGCTCTTGGGGCTGACTCACCCTAGCCCCTGCCACCAGGATAAGCTCTACTGTGCTGTCCTAAAGGTGCAGGGTCCTCTACCCTGAGTGCCATAGCCAGCGGGGCCTGGGGCTGGCTGTCTTGCTCTCATGTCCTTGTGGCCAGCTCTCCTATCTGCTGCAGGTTACTGGGGTGAGAGGGTAAGGGAGGGCATCTCTCTTGAGCCCAGAACACCTCATGGCAGAAGAGAGTTCATGTTCTCAGGGAAGCCCACACCCCTGCACCCCATCTCCCCCACCCTGGCCCCTTCTAGTGTGCTGCCCAGGTGAGATGTGTTTGTGGGCGGGGCACTCTCCAGAGTACTGTAGCTGGTGAAGGGCGGGGCCATTTCTCCCCTGTGCCACAACCAGTGAGAGGTGGGGCCAGCCCTGTACTGTCCTTGGACACCAACATGGTCCCAGGCAGCAGCCCTCACAAAGGATATCAGGATGATGTTTGGTGGGAACATGGGCCATGGTTATAGACACAGACCTTTGCTGCTGTAGTTCCGCCAGCCCAGGCATGAACCCTAGTGGCAGAATGGGCTGAGACTTCACCATAGCTTCAGGTAGCAGTTAGCTGCTGGCTGCTAACATCAGGCTGTTCCTCACAATCTTGAGTTTTCAGTCCCACCTCTCTTTATTGTGCTCAAAACATTCTGCTTGTCTTTCTCTCTCATCTCTCTACCACATGCTTGCTTATTTAGTAGCACCCACCATTAGCAGGCCAAGCAGTACACAGCATTACACTGTTTGAGAATATCATAAATGCACATGATGTGTTTTGATATAATCCTTATCCCCCATCCCCTCCCGTTGAAGTTGTCTTTTTTCTCTCCCTACCACTTTACCTCCCAACTCTATGTACTTTGTTTTAATCCAGAATCCGTTTAGTGCTGTCTGAATATACTTGGGTATAGGACCATCTACTGGAGCATGGGTAATTCTCAGAGTCTGAATCTCTGAAGAAAACTCACACTTATTTTTGAATTATGATGCCTTTCATTTCTGTTTCTTACCTAGTTGTCATAAATATAAATTATGGTACAATATTTAGTAGATATAGTGAGAAAGGGCCTTTCTTGTCTGAGTTTGGAAGGGTAACATTTTTAGTGTTTTCCCAATAGATATGATATTAACTTTGGTATTTGAGCATAGTATTTATTAGGTATCTCAGTTAGGGTTTGCATTGCCGTGAAAAGACACCATGACCAAGGCAACTCTTATAAAAGAAAGCATTTAATTAGGGCTGGCTTACAGTTTCAGAGACTCAATTCCTTGTAGCCTCATACAGGGAGGATGGCGGCTTACAGGCAGACATGGTGCTGGAGAAATTGAGAGTTCTACATCAAGATCTGCAGGTAGCAGGAAGAGAGATAAACTAGGGCTCTTGAAATCTCAAAGGCCACACCAGATGACACACTTCTTCCAACAAGACTGCACCTACTCCACAAAGGTCATTTGTCCTAATTCTTCTAAGTAGTTCCACTCCTTGATAACTTAAGCATTCTCGTATATGAGCCTATGGTGGGCATTCTTATTCAAACCCCCAAACTGGATTTTGTAAAATGAGTTTTCTATGCATTGAGTTAATGTTTTTGTTCTTTATTGTATTTATATGGAATATTATACGGGTTTATTTTTATTAAGGAACTCATCTTGCTTTACTGAACTCCCATGCTTTTATTTAGTCTCAGAGTACCAAACTATGGTTTGCTTTTCAGAAGTATCCAACCAGCCATCTTTGCGTATTTCTTGGTCTGTAGTCACTCCCGGTCAGGCCTTTTAGTAAGCCTCCTTTTTTTATTTTTCTTTAAATTTATTTATTATTATTTTCTTTATTACATTTCAAATGCTATCCTGAAAGTTCCCNCTNCCCCCCCCCCCGCCCCTGCTCCCCTACCCACCTACTCCCACTACTTGGCCCTGGCCTTCCCCTGTGCTGGGTCATATAAAGTTTACAAGACCAAGGGGCCTCTCTTCCCAGTGATGGCTGATTAGGCCATCTTCTGCTACATATGCAGCTAGAGACTCCAGCTCAGGGGGTACTGGTTAGTTCATATTGTTGTTGCACCTACAGGGTTGCAGCCCCCTTCAGCTCCTTGGGTACTTTCTCTAGCTCCTCCATTGGGAGCCCTGTGTTCCATACAATAGCTGACTGTGAGCATCCACTTCTGTGTTTGCCAGGCACTGGCATAGCCTCACAAGAGGCTGCTATATCAGGGTCCCTTCAGCAGAATCTTGCTGGCATGTGCATTAGTATCTGGGTTTGGTGGCTGATGATGGGATGGATTCCCGGATGGGGTAGTAAGCCTCCTTTCTTTTCGTCCTTCACCTGCAGCAGTGAGAACTTCAGACGCCTTTTGTAATAGCTGTGATATTTTATTACAATTCCTAGATTTCCTCCATTGCACCATTTAATAACTTTAATATCGTTGGAGGCAGGATCTTGTTCTATAACTCAGGCTGATCTGGTACCTACTGTGTAGTCCAAGTTGGCCTTAAACTTCTAGTGCTTCTGCTTTGTTAGTGCTAGAATCAGGGCTGTGCTACCACACTGAGCTATATATAATTTGTTCCTTTGATTTAATCTTCTCCCATAAAGTACATCCTAGGCATTGTCTCTCCTCCCTCCACAATTCCCAGTGCCCCCTCCTCCACGATTCTCCTAGATCCATTGCTCCCTCGTTTGCTTGGGCCTACTAAAATGCTACTATGACTTAGGACAAAGAATGACACCAATAAATCTACAAAGCCTGGATGAAGGATATACATTTTTGGATCCATCCCATAAACAACCACCAAACCCAGACACTATTGCATATGCCAACAAGATTTTGCTGACAGGACCCTGATATAGCTATCTCTTGTGAGGCTTTGCCAGTGCCTGGCAAACACAGAAGTGGATGCTCACAGTCAGGTACCAGATGGAACACAGGGCCCCCAATGGAGGAGCTAGAGAAAGTACCCAAGAAACTGAAGGGGTCTGCAGCCTTATAGGAGGAACAACAATATGAACTAACCAGTACCTCCTGAGCTCGTGTCTCTAGCTGCATATGTAGCAGAAGATGGCCTAGTTGGTCATCAATTGGGAAGAGAGGCCCTTCGTCTTGCAAAGATTATATGCCCCCAGTACAGGGGAGTGCCAGGGCCAAGAAGTGGGAGTGAGTGGGAAGGGGAATAGGGTTGGGGGAGGGCATAAGGGACTTTCGGGGTAGCATTTAAATTGTAAATGAAGAAAATAGCTATTAAAATTGTTAAAAAAAGAAATTCAACCTTATTTTTTGTTTGTTTGTTTGTTTTATGAGTCAGGATCTTATGGTATAGCCTGGACTGCCTCGAAACTCATTCTGTGGCACAATCTATCCTCAGATGCACAGCAGTCCTTCTGCCTCAGCCTCCCAAATGCAAGGATTATAATTATGAGCCACTAAGACTGGCTAGGTCACAGACTCAGTCTTCAAAGTCATAATTACATTGACATGAGGACCAGGAAAACCTGAGAGAAGTGAGCACTTGTGATTTGTTTTAGAATTATTTCCTGTTTTCTTGTAGCATGCCGTGCTCTGCTTTTCTCTTCCTGCTTTGGCCAACTGTCCCTTCTTGCTGTGGGTGCAGTTCAGATCTATAGTCTCTAAGCTACAAATACTATCTGTAGGCAGAGTGAGGGTAGAGGTGCTCCAGAACAACAGCTCTTTGTGTTCATTGTGTCTTCTCTTCCTGCTTCATCAAAACCTAATAACTGAGGTTTACTCACCTTTCTTTATATAATTCTGTTGTCATGAATTTCATGTTTTGTTTGTTCTATAAACATAGGAATCAAGGCAAAAGCAACAGAGAAGATTCCTTACTATTGGTAGCCCTGAGTTACAGAGGCTTATAGCCTGGTCTTTTAAAGACTTCCGGTCTCATTTAGCTCTAAGCACAGAGAACTAGAGGCTTATGGCTTCAAAGTGTAAAAGCTCAATATTTATTGCTCTAGATTTTGGATGCATAGGCTTATTGCCCAGACTGTAGAGACTCAAAACCAGTGGCTAATGTTATAGATTACGAGTATGGGTATCTGAAATTTTGGAGCTTCAATTACTTAGTGACTTTTTCAAACTCTTCTAGCAGCCAGAGCTTTCAGTTCTTGAAGTTCAGCTCCTGTCTTTGATTCTCCACAGTTTCTTGTCTTCTCTATGCTCAACTTTTCTGCCTCTGCTTCTTGGCCATTCCTCACGTTCTCAATACTTCCATTATTCTTAGCTTCTTGCAAGTTTAGCCCTTGGTTTCTCTCTGGAACTCTTCACCAGTCGCCTAGTATTACATCTCTGAACTTTAAAGTATCCAGCTCAGAGTGCTTTGCCCATGATAAGGACCATTTATGGGAAACACCCAGCATTTTTTATGATCTTAACTGAGGTTTTAACGGGGTATATCATAAGAAAAGCCTTGGGCCTGACCCCACAAAATTGAAAAACTGCTTACTTATATAGCTAGGGCATGGATGTAGTGTACGTGCGGTTCAACTGTAATTATGTAAGCCACAGCATGGTTTCCCAGTCCCAGTTCTTAAGCTCACATAAAGACTGGTCAGAAGCCTTATATAGGAAGTAATGAGAAGTTTTTTGCTGATTCATTGGATAGGCATCCCTGGTAGGTTCTGAGTGAGAATAACATCAGGGTGAGCAGGGTCATCTAGAGTGTAACCAGATTGTCCTGTGTCGAGTCTGTTTTCAATCATCCAGATATCTTCCCACTCCTATCAGCTTCTGCCCTTTGGAATGAACTAAGTAACAGATTATTGACTGAGTTGGGTCCCAGATGAGGTGCCACTGCAGTCTTTTTCGCCTAGAAAATTTAGGAGGGAGATGGTGCTATGAAGTGATGTTTGGTGGGAAAGACTACAAATGAATAGGTTGTCTTATATTGGAGCTGGATATTAACACAAGAAAAGAAGGAAGATCTTAAGCAGGGGTATTCCCAAATATGTTTAGGCTGTTTTAGAATCCATGGAGAAGAAATAGTAAGTGGGTTGTTGATAATATTGGCTATCAGGGTTAGTTTAGATGAAAGTAAAACATTTTTTGAGATACAGGTGGCAGTGAAGTATTGAATAAAACATTATTAATATCTAAAATAGTGAAATGTTGTTTTATGAATAATATTATCAAAGAGAGTGTGTGGGTTAGTGATAGGATTAGGACAAGAGAAAGGTCACCAATAACCCTAAGATCTTAAATTATATCTTAAGAACCATCTGGCCTTGAGACAGGGACAATGAGAATTTTATACAGAAATTCAGCTGGGGCTAAAGAAAGTAACATTTAGGAATTTGTAGTAATGTGTTAAGTGTTCTCAAGGCTTTGAAACTTATATGGGGAATTGGGTAATTCTTTTTTTTTTATTATTATTATTTTCTTTATTTACATTTCAAATGCTATCCCGAAAGATTCCCATACCCCTCCCCCCACCTCTGTTCCCCTACCCACCCACTCCCACTACTTGGCCCAGGCCTTGCCTTGTGCTAGGTCATATGGAGTTTGGAAGACCAAAGTTGATGAAAATGGAAGGAATATGTGAGCCTCTGCCTGAGTTTGACGTGTTCCAAGCAGACAGGAATAGCTGACTAGTTATGAAATGGAAGATAGTGGACAGCAGAAACGATGGATGGTCCTGGTGAACTTCTGTTGTTTAGGGAACCATGTTTGTGAGGTTAAATAGAGTGCAGATCTAGTTTGGTCCCCAGTTTGTATATAGAATATTTTCCTAATAAATCAAGGAAGTCAAGATTAAGGAGTCATGGTTAAAGTACTGTTCTCCAAGAAAACATGATGAAAGAGGAGTGGCTATTGGTTGGGAAAATGCCATTAACTTCAACTATCAAGATAGAAACCAGATTGACACACCTTGAAAATTCATGGTCTGCATCTAAGAGAAAATGATACCCTTATTTGGATAGTGAACACTACACTGGGCTTAGGCAATTCAGTAATCTAAGATAGGGTTTCTTTTGACCCTGGCTTATTTCATTCAGTTTGCTGCAGGAAGCCCAAAAGATCCTTCATTGTAGAAGCATCACCCCCCCCCCCCTTGAGCCTTAGGTTAGATTTTGGTTGAGTTCAGACACTCTCTTCGTGTGTGTGTGTGTGTGTGTGTGTGTGTGTGTGTGTGTGTAAGAGAGAGAGAGAGAGAGAGAGAGAGAGAGACAGAGACAGACAGAGACAGAGACAGAGAATGTTGTTCTTCCTGTGTCTGACCTGTTTACAAGTTTGTCTAGATAGACTAGATGGGAGCTTCTTTTGGGAGGCAAATTTGACTGCAATGACCAGGCAGACTGTATCTAAAACAGAAACTAAAGGACACCTCTCAAAGGCCCCACTAATAGCGAGGCAAGGGGTTGACAGACTTGTTTTTTCATTTGGATCTTAGGGACTTAATCTTTTCCTTTTTTTTCTCATGAGCTTGCTGATTGTTAAATCTCCAAAAGACTGTCTGAGATTTCATTCTGTGCAGAAATTTCTAGTATTAGCTAATGTATTTCTAATACCCTGTGTTGACAGAGGGGTAGAGTGCACCACCAGGATTAATATCCCTTCAGGAATGTCTGGATGAAGACAGGGTGTTTTGAAGAGTTTCTGGAGGGTGGATGAGAAAAAGGGCAAGCTTTTCATTTGGATGAAACAGGGTTTCTCTAATTTGATCATTATTAATTGATCATGACAAATTCTATCTTCTATCAGGCAAGCATGCATATAGTCCCCTTTAGCATTATTTGGAGAAGTGGGCTAGTAGTACTATGTCAGGCCACACTTTTCAATTGCATTGTCTCTAATATCATAGTGGCCTAGTTCTATGAAGATTACATTGTTAGCATATTCTGTTGCTTTAGCACAAGTGTGATATTACTCTTTTGTAGTGACACATGTTGCAATTATATATATATATATATATATATATATATATATATATATATATATATATATAAAACTTGTGAAAGAATTGCAGAACTTGGCTCTTAATTTGCTTTCTGTTTGAGAAAGAACATAAAGACACACAAGTGTGGATAATGCCTTTGCCTCCAGGTACTTAGAACAGCAGGCAGTTCCAAACCCAGTAGCCTGAAATCAGTGGCCAGAGTGGGTATGGAGCTAGGAGGGTGGAATGGTCTTTAGTGAGAGGTCAGAAGGGGTTTAGAGTTAAAATGCAATAGACACATCTGATCAGCGTACTCATCGTGAGAGTGGCAGTCAGTAGGAGTTAAAGGGGGAAGGGAGATGAATTGAGGAGAAAGAAAGGGCATGCCTGCAAGTAGGGCACTTACTAACGTAAGTGAGCAAGTTTGAAGAAGTCCTGAATAAGGGAACACAAAACCAATTTCCACCCAAGTGGTAGTATACATGGAATTGGAATAAGACACTGTGATTAAGAGAACAATTTTCAGGCCAGACTTCCTAGGCATCCAGGTTGAATAAAGGCCATGTTATACTACAAGAGAACACTTAGGTCCTAGATTCTTGGAGACTCCAGAATGGCATACCCATCTGGGTAAGGGGGTACAAAGGTTCCTTCTAAGAACATTAAGACAGTGTCCCTGGTGGTAATTAATTCATTGAAAGATTGGGCAAAACTAGTGCTAGGACTTCTGCCTGTCTGAGATAGTATGAAATCTTTTCTTTCTTGCCTGAAGTGTCTGGGTTATTACCCCACTATTTGTTCTCAATACTTATGAATGTCTATTTATGAATCTCTGCATTAACTATTGACTACTGCATATACAAGCTTCTCTGACCAATATTGAGAGTAGCACTAATTTAATGACAGAAACATAGATATTTTGATGGCAACTTCATACAGTGTCCATTCAGCTAAACAACAGTAGAAAGTTCCCCTCTAGAGCCTGTGGGCTATTGAACAGGTTTACAGTACCAGGTATGGATCCCCCTCTTGTGAATTGGGCCTCAAATCCAATCAGAAAGCAACTGGTCACCCAATAACAAACTTGTTGTTATTTTACAAGTGAATATATTTTGCTTGGCATGGTTTTATTATAGCTTTCAGGGCTTACAGCTGATTAAGACCATTAGTGACTTTTCCTTCCTTCACAGCCTGCATAGAACCTTCTAGTACTATGAAATCTAACTCACAAGGAGGGGAGTTCCGGCTCAGATGTAGCCTCATTTCCCTATGTTCTGCAAACAAAGTATATAGTATCTTCAGCAATAGGGTCTCACAATGTAGTTATGGTAGGTTACCAAAGAGCAATTGGAACAGTTTGTGGTTTTTTTTGGGAGAAGGACAACGTTTGGATCCTCCTTGTCCAACAACTCTTAAGGGGGCATCCAATACCTGAAACTTGTTTTTTTTATTTAATAACTTATAACTTCTGTTACCTCAGTTTAAATTATTTAAAAATTTGTTTCAATATGTTATATGAATGCTGATCATTCATAATATTTTAATTAGTGATATTATCAATGGAGGTGTGCTATTTTTATTAATGTGCATTAATTATTGCTTTTTAATAGACTCATACTTTTCTTCAGATGAGTCTAAGCCAGGAAACCATTTGTTAGTGATTTATTTCTTCATGTGATGCTTTGAAAATCCTTCCCCATTCTAAAATTCCAGAGTGCTTTTCATCTTCATCTTCTCTTTTCATGTTTATTTTACTTTAGAAGTTTGTGATGAAGTTATATGGTTTGCCTTTAAAAATAAAAAGTTAAGTCAACAGTCACTTCATAAATAACCCGACACTGGTTCAAAATGCCAAATTCACAGTCTGTACAATTTACATGGGTTGAAGGATAGTGCCATTCTTAAACATCACTTTGATGTTGATGTCATTACTCTGATTCATTAGGCATTAATTCTTGGTGAAACTGAAGAATTTTGCTGAAATTCTTATAGACAGCTCTGTGTGTAGCCCCTCTCCCCACTTTTAATAAAGCCTTCCATGTGACTGAACTGATGCATGAATCACAGTGTTTTCCTCATAGAGCATGGATGTAATCTGCCCCTCTGGTTAGCAGCTGTGGTTTCTTGAAGCATCTGCCTTTGTTGGCACCCTTGCTTTTCAGCATGCCTGTGGCAGCACGAGTCTTCCATCACTGTTGATTGTTGAAAAGTGAAATCTAGATGCTTCATATTGATTCTACTAAATGTTGGCTTTACAGCAACTTTTCTGCATTTTCATCAAATATCTATAAGCTACACCTTTCCCTCCACTATACTATAGTTCACACTTTATTTAATCATGGAATAGCTTAGAAGTTCTCTATCTCATGCATCCTGGTGAGTCAACAAGGCTTAGACTATATAAACTGTTATTTCCTCATGAATGGCACCCGACACCCTTCTAGAGAATACTGAATGAAGAAATCATTTGTCTTTGGAGATGGCATGTGTTGGAAAACAGATAACAGAGCCATGGGGTTGTCATTTCCCATCAGGCTCCAGTATCAGAATCTCTAATACTTCAAAGACATCAATAGACAGCTGTGCTTCCTCCTGTTTTCTCATTGGGTGTTGTTTCTAGTTCTGACCATTCTTTTCGATGGAAAAATAGATAAGTATTGAAATATGAGAGCATATTAACTAGATTTATTCAACACAACTTAAATTGAGTAATAGCAGTTTCTGAAAAGTTATAAAAATGTATTTTTAATTTTCATGCTAGAAAATAAAAGAACTTGTTCATTTTAATGTACTCTCCAATTTTGTTGTATATACTCCATGTTATATATGCTTCATGTCATAAAAACAAACATAATGATCTAACTTCTATTATTCTTGCTTGTTATCTATAGAAACCTTATTTTTCATTTATTGTGCACAAATTGATGAATGTCTTTCATTCCTATTGTTTATATCTTCTGAGATTTTAGGTTGTTAGAGAATATCTACTCATTTTTAGCAAACTAATAATGATGGATTAAATTATTTTGGGAGTCTCTTACAGAAGTCAGAAGTTTGTTCTGATGTGGTCTACTGTTTTCTTTTAAGTAGTTTATAGTTCTGTGATATTTAAATTATATCTTCAGAAAGTTCACCCTAAGAAAGATAGCATATGGGTCAGTTTGAAGACCTTTATAAAAGTTAAATTTTTCAGCTGGGCAGTGGTGGTGCATGCTTTTAATCCCAGCACTTGGGAGGCAGACGCAGGCAGATTTCTGAGTTCAAGGCCAGCCTGGTCTACAAAGTGAGTTCCAGGACAGCCAGAGCTATACAGAGAAACCCTGTCTCAAAAAACAAAAAACAAACAAAAAGTTACAATTTTCATTAAAATAAGTGAAGATGATTCTTTTATATTTCTTCAGTCACTGAAATTATACTCATGTTAGCTTCTCTGATTCCATCTGATGCTAGAGTTGGACATGAGGTGGTTCATGTCTGAGTTTCCCTAGTTAGCTTCACTAACTTCTTCACCCCTAGTTAATATTTAATGAATTCCATTCAATGAATGACAGCGAGTCAATTAAAGATTCTACCTGCAAAATAGGAAAATAAGTTTTGGAAGGTGATCATCACAATCTTCTTATGTGGCTATATAGGATTTGATACTTACAATAGCTAGATATTAATTTGCACAATTGTGGTTATGCTGTGACCATTTTTCCCTTTGATACAGGTGATGGAACCCAGAGGCTCATGCCTGCCAGACAATCATTCTGCTCTTGACCTACATTCCCAGTTTATAAGTTGTAACTTCTAAGCCTTGCTGGAAAGATACTATTTGGAGACAGTTCTCAATAGGCTTTTATATTTCCATATCTCCTTGTTGTGAGGCACTAAGTGTTTTGTGTGTCAGATTCTCTTTTCAAGGATGTTTGTATGGTGAGCAGCCTTGCAAGATGAGCATAACTGTTTCCTTCAATAGCAAAGATCAAGCGGGCTCGCATCCTTGGAAGAATTCTGTTGTGTCTCTAGGGCAATGTACAACCACACTGTCCAGTAAAATAAGAATATATTCCTTAAGACACAGGGAAGGCATGCTATAAATGATGTGTGTACTCTCTTATCACATTCCTCTTATAATAAGATGTACCAGAATATACACACCTACATTGGCTCAGTAGGATTTAAAGGCAAGTGGAAAAAATATGAATATTCTCTTCATTTCACATTGCTGGCTGGGAGTTTTAAAGTCTTTTATTTTTCATACAGGAGTCTCATGCCTTATTCTAGCATCCATACACAGCTTTAAGCTAACATGTTCTCTTACAAGTAGCATAACATTTCAGATTCTTTGTAGTTCTGCCAGTAAACTCAATGGTTCTATGTATTATGCTATACACCTTTAGAATAAATGGGTTTACTTTGTTTTCTTTAATCCTTATTTAATGAATTGATTAAGAATATTGAAACACTAATAAAGGCCCATTCATTTTAAGGAGCTAAAAAGGCTGTATCTTATCTCAGAGTAAACAATTGTGTATTGATAAAATTAGGAACAGCTGAGGGCTTTATAATACTGTTGATTACTTTCTGGGCCTGAATTTGGGACTTAAGTAATATTTGTGCTCAGTTTCCTGTTACAGGAGTCAGTCTTTAGTGTGTTTAGAAGAGTTACTGTTGCTCTGACCCTGGTTTGTGGTCGGAATCAGAATATTTGAAATGTGAGACAGGAGGTCCTATTAGTGGGAGTAGAGGAAAATTACATAGAAATCATGGGCTTTGAAGTTGATTTGAGTTCAAAAGCCCAGTGCTGTCATTTTTTTTTTCCTGTATTGGACATGTCATTCAATCTGTCTTTGCTTTATTTGTATAATAAGGAATGGTAGCTACTGCATAGAATTAGCATAAGGATTAGAGATAATCTATGACAAGTGCATGGATTCTGATGTAATTTATGGTGTGTGTGTGTCTCAGTCCTACTGATATGAATTTTGAATTCTGAATTCAAATAATTTATACATTAATCTATGTATTAATCTTATGTTCCTTTAGGCAGAAAATTCTTTCCTTCCTTCTTCCTCCCGCCTACCTTTCTGTCTGTCTCATGCCATTGCGTTGTTTGGGTTTTATTTAAATCATATGAGCTGAAAATCTATGATTATATGATGCTATCTGATGATGATCAAAATATGTTCCAACAATTTAGATAAATATTAGATATTTTACTAGAGAGAAACCTGGTCTGGGCTTCATATATTAATAAGGTACTGTGGTTGTCTGTACCACTGGATAGCAGTAGACTAAAAATTACTTATTTCTCTTATTTTACAGTTTGGTAATTTGTATACTTCCACTAAAAATATCAGACTATAAGTAGCAAAATTAGTGTTATATTGGGATAATTTCTGAAAATCTTTTTCTGTACTCTGGCAAAACTGCTGTTGATGGACTAGGCATTACGTTGGGCAGCAGATGGACCCATCTGTGATGCTTAGGGTTGCAGCTTGGAAGACGACTAACAGACTTCCATTCCATCTGATTTCCTCCTCCTTTCCCCAATTTTCTTGGTCTTTGAAGCTAACAGTGATACAGGATGCCATTTCGATGATATTATTTCAGAGGCTTGATTAGCATCTCTAAAAGGCTGTCAGCGTTCTGTAAAGAGTGTCTTGTAGGAAGGCAGGAAACAGTAAACTGCAATCTGTCTGCTGATTTACAGCCAATAATGGTTGATATGACTTATGCTTAGAAACGAGACAAAGGAAAAACTGGGTATTTATTATAATGTGATAATGCCTAAGGATATTAATTAAATGAAAAAAAAACTACATAGCTATGCGTTTTTTTATTATATGTGCTGCCAAATACCACAGTACATAGCTATTAAAATTTTTAAAGGCTTTTACCCAATAATTATAGTAAATGATTAATGTGAGATCTGTTCGTTTCCTGTGGTTTCTATAAAAATTATCATAAACTTAGTGGTTCACAGTAGTAGAACCTGAGTCTGCTATAGTTATGGAGATCAAAAGTCTGAAGTGAGTTTTACGAGATGAAAATTAATGTTTCAGCAAGGCCTGCTAGGAGGCTGGAGGGGACATTCCATGTCTTGTTTTCTAACTTTAGGTGGCTTCTGAAACTGTCTGCACACATTACTCCAATGTTAACTTCTCTCTTTATGTGGTTTTCTTTTCAGTGTATCTGTCTAGTTTCCTTCTGTTTTTCTCCTTTTCCATTTCTGTGAGAAGTAGTGTCAATATGTAGTTCAGGCTGTCTCAAATGTGTGCCATTTGGTCTCTGCTTGCTCGGCCTTTTTCCTTACAAAGACATTTAATCAGGTATAGGGCCCACCTAGATGATCTAAGATAGGTCAGTGTGGCAAGATTCTTAATTATATTTGCAAACTACTTACCTTTTAATGTAATGCAGGTTCTGGTAATTAGACCTGATTAGGTGTGAGGACTACCATTCAGTCCACAATAAAAAGATGAATTTTGATGATAAAAAGTCCTTACTGCTCCCTTATGAGGTATGTTTTGAAATGAATCTCAACAAGGAATATATATTAACAGTTTATATTCTTGTTCTTGATGAAAAATTTATTTATTTTTCTGTTTATGTATTTATATTTTTACTGGAACTATGTTGAAATACCAACTTTACGGATATTTCTTAAAAATCATATGTGCATCATTGTGTTATTCTAGTTTCCTGAGTATAAATGATGATTAAATAATTTTTACTGTTCTATTCTAAGACTCTTTTGTTAGGTAAATAACCCAAGGTAAAATTTTAAATCAGTTTAGTTTTATTTATTACATCTCTGTAAGTCAGTCTTTACTCCTTTCAGGGTAAACACAACATGTGGTTAAGTGTGAAATAGTTCACAAAATTAAGTCCTAAATTATTTTGTGTTATTTCTGTTTCCTTAGTGGTTTAGTATTGTTTTGGCAGCGTTATTTTCTCATCCAGTGCTTAGAAGGGATGTTTATACTAATTTACAATAGAAAACACACTAGAACTAGATTTCCTTAATTAGGGCCTATGCCATAGCTAGGGTTTTAATTTTGATTTCGTTATGCTTTGTTATAATCACATTCAGCTAGAATAATCCTTTAATTTTAACTGTCTTTTAGTAACAGGAGTTCATTCAGATAATAATTTATGAATATAAATGTAATTAAAATCCAGAGAGGCTTATACTATTACTTTATAATTTAATATCCTTTGAAAGAAAACAAACAAAATACATCATGTAAAATGCTATTAAAATACATAAAATAAAATAATGTGTTGCTATCATTTAAATTATTTCTTTTTGTATGAAATATTCATTTTTCATTATTTAATCCTTTTTTACAGTTCAATCTTCATCCCCCTCCTGGTCTGACCCCCTACCACTCCCCACGCCATACTTCCTTCCCCCAGCCCAATCCCCCTACCCACTCCTGTCTCCAAGAGGATGTCCCCACCCCATCCTACCAGACCTCCCCACTCCCTGGGGCCTCAAGGGTTAGGTGCATCTTCTCTCACTGAAGCTAGACTAGGCAGTCTTCTACTGTGTTGGGGGCTTCATATCAGCTGGTGTATGCTGTCTGGTTGGTGGCTCAGTGTCCGAGAGACACTGGCTGGGTGTCCTCAGAGTCTCGGAGGTCCAGGTTAATTGAGACTGCTGGTCTTCCTATAAGGTTGCCCTCCTCACCTTCTTCCAGACTTTCCATAATTCAACCACAGGGGTCCCCAGGCTCTTTCTATTGGTTGGGTGTAAGTATCTGCATCTAACTCTTTTAGCTGCTTGTTGGGTCTCTCAGAAAAGAGCCATGCTAGGCTCCTGTCTGTAATCAGATCATAACATCAGTAATAGTATCAGGACTTGAAGCCTCTCCTTGAGCTGGATCCCAGTTTGGGCCAGTCACTGGACCTCCTCTCCCTCAGGGTTTTCTCCCTTTTTGTCCCTGCAGTTCTTTCAGACAGGAACAAGTATAGTTCAGAGTTTTTGAACTTGGGATGGCGACCCCATCCCTCCACTTGATGTCCTGTCTTTCTGCTAGTTCCTTCTCTCCACTGTTGCATACTTCATCTAAGGTCCCTCCCTTTGAGTCCTGAGTCTCTCACCTCCCAGGTCTCTGGTACTTTCTAGAGGGTCTATCCCTTCCTCCCTCAGGGCTTCTCTTCTGTTCCCCCATACCTGATCATGTTTCCCCTTTCCCCAACCCCTCCCCCTCCTACCCAGGTCCCTTCTTCCCTCTGCCCCCAGTGAGTGCTTTCTTCTCCCTTCCAAGTGGTATTAAGGTATCTTCACTTGGGCTCTTCAGCTTGTTGGCTTCTGAAAACACAGCTATTTAAATGAAACCTGTTGTTCCATACCTATAATCCTGAACTAGGGAAAGATGAAAGTCGTCATAAGTTCAGGGATATGGTGAACTACATAGTGAGGCCCAGTTCAAACAGAGTTCCCTGACAAGGCCTCATTTTAAAAACAGAGCACAACAAAATGAACAAGCAAAGATGCTATTAAGACATACTTACTTTGTAATTTGTCAGTATAGAAATGTAGTTTTCCCTTAGAGTTGGCTTAACTCTCCCAGGAAGAGTCTTACCTTAAGAAGGCAAGACTGTTTTATGTGACTGTCCTTGGGAAGGCCAACATTTGTCATTCAGGTGGAAGAAATTGAGTCAAAGAAACCAAGAGGTCACTGAGATTAGTAGACATTCAGAAAGGTACTCTTCTAGGTCAAGGAATGGAACTGTTTCCAGATAGCTGGAGAGGTTAATGATGTGGAGGCTGTTGGTAATCTTGTAGGATGTGAGAATGAACAGAAACCTAGGTGTGGGTTGAAAAATCCATAGTAAATGTAGTTGTGTAGTGGGTTTGTGTGAATTTGGCCATGAGGGAAGAGGAAAGAGACTGAAAGTAATGAGGACTCAGGGGATGGTTATGGAGGCTCTCTTATTGTTACCATATATCTAGGTGTTTTCTTGTTACTCGAACATTATTTTTATTTTTCAGATCTTTCCAGAAATCGTTTTACAGAAATTCCTTCAGATGTGTGGCTATTCGCACCACTTGAAACATTAAACCTATATCATAATTGCATCAAAACCATTCCTGAAGCCATTAAGAATTTGCAGATGTTAACATACCTTAACATCAGGTAAGCAAGCAAACTTTTAAAAATAAATCTTGTAGGTGCTGAAAATTTAGCTCAGCACTTAAGAGACTAGCCTTCTTGTTTCAGAGGAACAGAGGGTGGTTCCCAGAACCCATATGTTGACTCATAACCATCTTTAAGACCATTTTCAGAGGGTCTAATGATTTCTGACCTCATCGGGCATCAGGAATACACATGATACACATACATGAATGCAGGGAAAATACTCATATCATCAACAATAACAAAAATAACAATAAAACAAATATTCATTTTAGTATATTTAATAACATAAATATTATATACTATATTAGGTATGATACAAAATGTATTATTCTACAATAAAATATTATATATTATATAATAACATAATACATAATATACTAAAATATATCATGTAAATATAATATATTTATGTATAATTATTAATTAATAAGTGAAACATATTTTGTAATATTACAATGTTTTATCATTTTTAGTAGTAAAGGAATGTATTCTGTTTATGCTTACATTATCTTGTTGGCTTTTGGGATTATTCTTTATGGCAATGTTTTTCAAAGTTTCACACACAGGAATTGTCTGGGGATCTTGTTAAAAGATTCTGTCCTGTTAGACCTGCTGTGGGAACTGCATTTTCAAAAAGGTCCCTTGCTAATTCCTCTGCCAACATGTGTGTTTGTAATTAGATCTCACCTTGAGAGGAAGGCTTTAGAATATGAATATTTTTATTATTTGCTGTCCAGTCATCTGAATTGACTTATAGAGCACTCTGGTTAGAGTATAGTGAGAAACGTTTTAGGTGAAGTTTTATTTCTTGTGATGTTGCCAATTCAAGAATAGGTAGATTGGGATGGGATGGTTGGCAAATGAAAGGACAGAGCACCTTTATGATTAACATGTTTTATCTTTCAGTGATGGGGATCAATCCCAGGTGTTGTGGATGCTAGGCAAGCATTTTGCCAATGAATGACATTTCTAGCCAATTCATGCTTAATTTGTGTTTACTGAGTGCCAAGCAATATCCCAAATATTTGATTCATATTGCTTCATTTAATACTCCAACATCATTATTGATATGTCTTGTATTATCCCTATATTACAAATGAGAAAACTGTTGTTTGCAAAGGCCATATATTCATACAGTTGTTCTTTGGTGTCTGTGGGACAGTGACATTCACCTCAAATACTAATGTCAATCAATATTCAGTTTCCTTATATAAAACGGCATAGTGTATGAAGGATTATGAGTGGGACCTAGGACATTACACATTTCAGAAGTCCTTCCAGATTACTAAATAAAAATCATTATCCTTCCCTTTTGTAACACACACACACACACACACACACACACACACACACACACACACACAAAGGACCTCTATTTTAAAGCCAGTCTAGTATTTCTAGATATACTCTGCCAAGATAAGATGTGGTGAAGGGTCTTTTCTTCCCTCCTCATTCTTTCTTGAATAACATGTAGCTTTTGCTCATATATATGTTATATAAAACATGAGGTACAGGTCTCTTAATGCCAATTAGAAAAATAGGAAAAATATAAGATTATTGCTTGTCAGAGCCTGCTAGTATATAATTGGAATGTTGTCTTCTCTATATTTTGATTGTGAGTTACATTGGTCAATTGTCTGAATTTGACTTTTGACTATAGCACCTTAAGGGTAAAGATACCTGTGACAGATTGACCTGGTTTCAACCCTGACTCTCTTGCTTATCAACTGTATAACCTAAGAATGTTTACTTACCCTCTTTGTAGTTTATTTTTCTTTTCAAAATGGGGCTCATGATGAGTGTCTTCCTAAAGTAGATTGTTGTGATGGACAGTTGCATTATTTCATAAGAGTTGTTCTGAACATTTACTGGCACATAGTAAGTATTCGATAAAATGTTGTTAGCCAGGTGGTGGTGGCAGCAGCACCTGCCTTTAATCCCAGCACTCAGAAAGCAGAGGGAGCCAGAACTTTGTGATGTGATTTGATGCTAAGGATATGGCAAAGTACAGTGTGAGTTCCAGGACAGCTAAAGCTATACAGAGAAAGCCTGTCTAGGCAACGTATGTGCATACATGCATGCATGCATGCGTGTATGTGTGTGTGTGTGTGTGTGTGTGTGTGTGTGTGTGTGTGTGTGTGTGTGTGTACATGAGTGCAGTACGTGTAGAGGGTAGAAGATGGTGTCAGATTCCCTGGACCAGAGTTACAGGAGATGGTGAATTGTCCCCCAGTAGGTGCTGGAAACTGGATTTGGGAATGCTTCAAGAGCAGTCACATCCCTAACTGTTGGCCCATCTCTACTTTCCAAGCTATCTTTTAAAAGATAACTTCTTTCTTCATTTTAAGCAAATTTCCCTGGGAGCCTTTCCATGATTAAGGTTCTGGAGGTACTGAGTCTGCTAAAAATTATGCTCCAGAAGATGGTTCTGCCATTCTCTAACTTGTGTTTGAACCCTTGCTATAAACTAGGCAAGTTACTTAGTGCACTTTTGCCTTCAGTTTTCATTCTTGTATCTTGAAGCTAATATTACCTAGTTTGTTGACTTAATGAGCAGATTAGACAGAGTGTGAAAGGAGTTTACATGCTCTTGTTTTACAGGAAACACTCAATAAATGTCACTGAAGGCTTATGACTTACTACTAAGTTGCTTTGTATTTTTTAGATAACATTGAGACCCAGACATATTTTTCATAATGACACTTTCACACTTTTCTTCTTCTTCTTCTTCTTCTTCTTCTTCTTCTTCTTCTTCTTCTTCTTCTTCTTCTTCTTCTTCTTCTTCTTCTTCTTCTTCTTCTTCNTCTTCTTCTTCTTCTTCTTCTTCTTCTTCTTCTTCTTCTTCTTCTTCTTCTTCTTCTTCTTCTTCTTCTTCTTCTTCTTCTTCTTCTTCTTCTTTTTTTTAGCCGAAATCTTCTATCAACATTGCCAAAATACCTATTTGACCTTCCCCTTAAAGTTTTGGTTGTCAGCAATAATAAACTCGTGTCCATTCCAGAAGAAATTGGAAAATTAAAAGATTTGATGGAGTTGGTGAGTTAAATATTGTATTAAATTATATATAACACACACATATGTATACACATACATGTATATCACATATAATATGTACCTTTTCTTTTGGAATTGTATGCATTCTTTTGTGGAATTTCACTGTAAGTTTTTTTTAAAGGCATAACTTGGTATATATCTAAATTCAATAGGATAGCAATCTCAGCTACATTTATTTAGGTTTGATTTTAGCTCCCAGCCAACAATAACAGCAACAGAAGTTCAGTGATTCCTCAGTATATGAGACTTCAGGAGGCTTGGTTACGTTTTCAGACGTATGTTTCAAGTGAATCATTATTTGTTCATTCACTTTGTGGACAGAGAAGGTCATAAGCAATTTCCCCCCAAGGTTTACAGAGCTGGTGAGGAGGCTTAAAGAAGAGTGGTAAAGGTAGAGAATACAGCTGTGGGTATGGTGCTACATGTATGGAGTCTCGGCTCCTAGCTACTCCAGGGGAAAGGCAGCGTGATCATTTGAGCTTATGCATTTGCACATCAAGCCGGGCAACCTACTGAGTCCCCATTTCATGAAAACAAACAAACAAAGGGACAAATAATTGGTTCTTTAAAAGCAAAGAATATGGTGCTTACAAACAGAAGCAGTAATAACAAAATAACTTTCTTTAATATGATCATATGACTTTATAATATTTTTATAACCAAAGTAAATGTAAAGAGGCAATTATATGCAATTAATTGTAGAAGTTGATATAATACCTTTGCATAATAAAATTTTACATTTTAAAGGACATTGAACCCACGGGCAAAACAGGAGTGCTCAAGTATTGAGCTCCTCACATGTATTTGTCTTCCTTCACTCTTACACTTTGCCGATGCTGCTTATTTCTGTTTTCTGTGCTGTTGTCAGGTAAAGCTTTCCCAGGAAATTGGTATTTTAGGAGTTTTCTCCTAAAATAAAGTAGGACTTTATTATCACTTGATGAGCAGAAGTTTTCTTGTCAAATGTATTTACAATATAATGTGAACATGTTGTTATAAAGTACAATAATCAGAAATGTCCCGATTTTGTGTATTTATTAAGGCAAACCTTCACACCTAATTTATGCTTCAGAGCTATAGAATTTTGGGGTTATAAAAGATCCTAAAAATGATCATATATAATAGCTTCCTAATGTAGGAAGCTCTGATACATCTACTTACGTATATCCAAGATGTACCACCCCTTTTTGTCTTTAGAACTCTATTTGTTAGTATTTTTAACCAAATTGCATGCATCTGTCAGATTTATTTATTGACCTTGACTACCATGTGAAGAAATGTACAACTTCTCTTCCCTTAAATATTTGTAATCTACATGCATGTATTGTCTAGCACTGAAAATTTAACAACATTTCTTTTTTAGCTTGAACATCCTCATTACATTTGTTTCAATCACTTCCTTTTTTGAGTGATCTAGTTACTTAAATTGAACTATGTGGATTTATTAATGTGATTAGGCATTATTAGAAAATTTGAGAACCAAATACTAGTAGATGATGAATTCATCAGCTTCCATCAATTTTCTTTTTTCTCATATTTATGAGTTCTTTGAGAATTACATACATTTTAATAACATTCACTCTTTCTTACAATTCCCCCCTTCCCTCCCAGATCCAGTCGGTTTCCCTACCCACCCAAATGTGTGTTCTCTTTTTAACAGTATTAAAATCCCAACAAGTTCAGTTTGTGCTGCCTTTATTTTCTTGGATGAGTGGCCTTCAACTGGAGGAGTGACCTTACACTGAAGCACAGTTGACCATACTTTAAAAGCAACCAATTAATAAATTTACTCAAACAAGGAAATTTCAATGTAATAGAAAAGCTAAACCTCAGGAATCTAAATACAATAAAAAGTGAGCATAATTAACCAACTCTGTGCATATTTTTAGTTAAACATTAATATAAATACACATTCATCTTTTTTCTTTAGGCAAGAATAACACATAATACAAAACATAAAGAGTCTGGAAAAAATGAGAGATGTGAAAAAATTCTTAAGTTTAACAGATTGTATGGAATATATTTCAATAACAACATTCTACATGAATGTATACCCATTATTTAGTTCCATGATTTTATCATGCCAGAAGTATGGTTTCTCTTAATTTATTACATTGGCTTATAATTATTTAAGGCATTTTATACACAGTAATAGTTTGGAAAAATTCAATATTGATTATATAAAATGGTACTTTAAACTTTCAGCCTCTCCTTTATAAGAAAAAAAACTGTATACATTTAAATGTCTCTATATAATACAAAAGAAAAATTAATGACAACTGGCATTTGTATACCTAGAAATAAGTTTTCTCTCATTTGTTGTACACTACAAGTCATGTTATTATGCAGAATTACATTAATACCCAATAGTTCATAAAAAGTATTACAAAACAGCCATATAAATTCTTCTTCAACCTTGTTTATGAACTACTGTGTATTCATAGACTAGCAGTAGTAGGTTCTGTCCTAGGGCCTCTACCCTGCCCAGCCACAAGTTATTGCTCTGATAATGGTGCCGGGTATGGGTCTCATCTTGTGAACCACACATTCAATTCTACCAGATAGCCATCGTTTACCTCCACAGTATTCATGCCACTATTATACCCACAGCCTGGTACCAGGCCACAGGAATCATGCCTGGATAATACTGATGCTTACTTTTCTCTTCTGGTTGTATGCATAGTACCTTTTAGAAATATAAAAGCTATCCATTAGGCATGAAGCTTCAAGGTTAGTTTTGGCTTGATATGTCCATTTCCTGGGTCTCAAGTTAGTGGTATCTTCAAAAAAAAGGTCTCACTGTCTGTGTTTGGAGGGTAACCAACAGCAATATCAAGATCCTATAATATTTAATATTTTGGGGTCTGCAGGGCCCCTCATTGACCAAATTCTGTCAAAGAAGTAACCCATTCTGGACATGAGCTTTTTATTTAATAACATATATTGTCTATAGTGGCATTGTTGCACTATGATTGGCTGACTACATTTTTAAACTTTTTATATATGCATGTATATATATATACATACACACATACATATTATAATGTGTGTGTGTGTGTGTGTATTTAAAGAAGCTTCTACAGTTGTACATTTCCATATGATTTGTCCCCAGAAGGTCTTTAAATGAATGCCCTTTCAATCAGGGTTACATTTGTATAACCTTGAGAGACTGTAGACTCTGCTCATTTTGAGTAGCTTTCAGTGGGATCTGGATTACTCATATCCATGCTTGGAACTTTCATATTCATATCTCTTTTGGAGAAAGGAATTTATTTAAACTTACCTTGACTCTGGTGTCTGGTTTTCTAGCTCACATCTCTGAATCCTTGACTTTTTGAGGTTTTTATCCTCCTAAATAGTCTAAAACTAACTATAATAATTGACAGACTATCTTAGTTGGTTAATAGTTATCTATTGTATTACATTGAACATTTGGCTCATCATAACTTTTGTGGCAAAATTTGCTCTTTAACTGAGAGTTTTACTCGCGTACTTACTAAATTTAATCTCAGATATTCACAGAACATTTTTTACTGATGGTGGTATATTAATTTATGATTCAATACAAATAAAAACCCACCAGAAAAGGAAATTAGAAGTAACTTGGCTAGCAATTTGGCCATGTGCTTATAGTTTAAAATTGAAAGTATGTTTGTATTTCTCAATTTTGTCACATTTTATTTTCTTGTTTTCCTTAGGATGTTAGCTGCAATGAGATTCAGGTCCTTCCTCAACAAATGGGAAAATTACATTCACTTAAAGAGCTAAATATAAGAAGAAATAATCTTCATGTTTTGCCAGATGGTAAGATAGTCACTGTTTTCACTCACCTGAGTAATAGAGTAACCATCTGCCATTTAACTTATTATTTTTTCATTTCTGAACAGAATTAGGAGATCTCCCCTTAGTCAAGTTGGACTTCTCCTGCAATAAAGTGACTGAAATTCCTGTTTGCTATAGGAAACTCCATCATTTACAAGTAATAATTTTGGATAACAATCCATTGCAAGTACCACCAGCACAGGTTTGTAACAAGTATATGATACTTCTATTTCTCAGATGTTTATGGTTTTACCTGTGTATTAAATTTTAAAGTAGTCTCGTATGACTCAATTTTGTCTTTTATATAGCATTACCTAGAGTTTCTATAAGAACTGAAATTTTACATCTTGTATTGGTTTGTTTGAAGAAAAGATCTCATGTATCTTTAGACTGGTATCAAAGTCTCTAAATGGTGAATGAGTTTGACTTTTGATCCTCCTGCTTGTACCTGTCAATGATGGGATTACAAGCCTGTGCCACCATGCCCTGCTAGATGTGACTTTTTCTTTAATTTGGTAGTAATTATAGTGTAGATTACAGACAAGCATTTGGAAAAGCTAGAATCACCCTTTGTGTGAATTTGTAGTTCTGATTGTAAGTGTTATTTTAAGAAGAAAGATTCTGACCGAATACATTCAAGTATTCATTTGCTTGATATTTGTTGTTGAAGTGATGTTATAATGGATATTGTGATATAGGTTGGAATTTGAGTTCCTTTAGGAAAATTCCTTGTGGGGAGTTAAGATGAGTGTACTGCTAGACCAAGATTACTTTGCCTGAGGTAAGACATCTCTCATAAAGAAGACTAGTCACATATAGCTTCCAGCATATTCTTATAACTGAGGTAGAATTCATACAGATAGAAAAAAATACAAATGGAAAACATTAAATTTGGCTTTTAATATAGTGAGTATTAAAGTCACAAGGAATCCACTAAAACAATAAAAGATAGCTAAGATATACACCCGAAAGGGCAAAGAGAATTCATGAGAAGCAGAAAGTTGAAAATGTAAAATAGGTGAAATGGTGGTAACTCATGCCCCCACTCAGAATGCAGAGTTTTGCCTGAGGAGCACAATTCCTACCCACTCCAAGCTTGGGTTCCTGGCATATGAAGAACTGCATTTGTTGGCTTGTTCGTTTTAATCTTTCAATGATTCATTGTATTCATTACAAAGGGGGTATTTTCAAATATATTTATTGATTTTTAGAGAACTTCATACAATTTGTCTTGACCACATTCACATTCACCCCCACTCCTCCCTCCCTCTTTCTCCTCCTCCCTCCTCCCTGATCAGCCTGCTCCCCATCATGGCGGCGGTGGTGGTAGAGGGGGTGGTGGAGGTGGAGGCAGTGGTGGCTTCCTCCTCCTTTCCTTCTTTCTTCCTTCTTCCTTTTTCCTTTTCATTCTTTCTTTCATTCTTTCTTCTTTTTCCTCTTTCTCCTACTTGCTTTTTATTAGAAGAGATCATCACCCAGCTGATGTCTGGGTCCTCTGCCTCTTGCTATCTTTTAGTACACTCTTCTGTTATGATGTTCCTGCACCTTAAGAGTAGGAGCTATACTGTAGATGTATCTGTTAGGGCTGGTCTCTCTCTCTCTCCTCCTCCTCCTTCTTTTTTTTTTTTGCAGATTTTTTAATACAGCATATTGTGACTATGGTCCTTCACTTAACACTTCCCAATCCTTCTCACCTCTCCATCCACTGAAATCTACATTCTCCTTGCACTCATTAGAAAACAAGAGAGGCATCTAAAATAATAAAAGAAGATAAAATAAAAATTAAAAATCTGGATAAGGCCAATCAAACAAACAGATAAAAAAATCAAAGAAAAAGCACAAGAAATATACATAAATGTGGAGACATATACATTAACACACAGAGAAATCACCTAAAATTACAAAATCAGAAATCACAATATATAAGTAAATGATTCTACGATAAGAAAATTAAAAAAAAAATCCTAGACAAAGAATTATGAAACAAAAACCCTCCAAAAATCCTATTAAGTTTATTTTGTGTAGGTGTCTACTGCTGGGCATCAGGTGCGGCTTTCACAGTGGTTTGTATACCCGGTGAGGCTACATTAGAGAAACTAAGGTTTCATCTGTGAGTAGTTATCAGTTGGAGATAACTTTTGGGTTAGGGATGGGGGCTTGCGTGTACTTCCCTTCTCAGCTCTGGAACATTGCCTGGCTCAGAAACACTGTGGGCCCTGTGGATACTAACCCAATCTCTGTGAGTTCATATGTGCCTTAGTCCAGTGTACTTAGAAGGTCTTATTTCCTCGGTGTCCCTCATCCCATCTGGCTCTTACAATCCTTCCCTAAGGTTCTTGTAGTTGTGGCTTTCTTTAATCATCCCCATCATCAACAACAACAACAACAACAACAACAACAACAACAACAACAACAAAAAAGCTCTGTAATGAGCCATGAGATCTCAACTTATTTGTATATAAGGATACATATTTATAATACTGCTAGAATCTATACTGGTTTAGGATATTGGAAGTAGTAACTTCTCCTTTACATTCCATATACTCCTCCTTTTTTAAAAAAAAAGATATATTTATTCATTTTATATATATGAGTACATATTGTAGCTGTATAGCCTTCATCTGGTTGTCGGAATTGAATTTAGAATCTCTGCTCACTCAGGTCAACCCCACTCGTTCCGGTTGGCCCCACTTGCTCAGACCCTGCTCACACTGTCCCAAAGATTTATTTATTATTATAAATAAGTACACTGTTGCTGTCTGTAGACACACCAGAAGAGGGCATCAGATCTCATTACTGGTGGTTGTAAGCCACCATGTGGTTGCTGGGATTTGAACTCAGGACCTTCAGAAGAACAGTCAGTGCTCTTACTCGTTGAGCCATCTTACCAGCCCCTATGTCCTCCTCCTTCGTCATCAATAATTGGCTGTATTTATAGTGCCAAGCAAGAACTCCCTTCTCTTAAGTGAAGTGACTGTTCGTTTGTTTTTTTAACCCCTCTAAAGACATAGGTTATCTAACAAAGCCCAGTCTCAGGCAGGAGAGACCTCCTTTCAAGTTTTTTGGTTGGGTGCACCAAAAGTACCCCCCAAACAATATATGCTATGTCCAATGCCCTTAGTGTCTCCCAGAAAAAAAAGGTAAGGTTCCATTGCTGAAGGCATCACATACATCATACACTGGGTTTGGAGGAATCCATCTGAAATTGAACTGGAAGCATCCATGAGAATTTGCAGTCATAGTTTCAGGAGGAACCATACATACAAGCTGTCAATAGATGAAAACAACAGCTTACCCAGATGTAACATCAATGAACCATTACATTGATCGACATGGCAAAGTATTCTTAAAGGTGCCACAATGGCACTAATATCCTGTGGTACTAACACTAACAATTGATAAATGGACTTGATGAAATAAACAATTTTCTGTGCAGCAAAGGATACCATCACTTGCATAAAGAGCCAGCATATAGAATGGGGAAAATCTTCAAAAGCTTTACTTCTGTGAAAAGGTCAGCCTCTAGAATATTAAAAAACAAAAACACTTAAGCAAGAACCTGAACATCATGGAAACAAATGAACAGTTAAAACAATTTTTACAGTAAACACTTAAGCTTCAGAAGAGATACAAATACCCAAGAAATACTTTAAGAATGTTCACCATTGTCAACTATCAGGGAAATAAAAATTAAAATTAGGGTGATATTTCATCCTACTTAAGTTAGAATGGCTATTAAAACAAATCAAACCAAAAACAAATCCCTCAAAACCCTCAAAATCAAGTGAGCACAAGTGCTTGCAAGGATGTGCATTAAGGAAACGCATAGAAACTCTTAGTGCAAGGACAAAATGATGCAAACTCTATGGAAATTGGTGTCTCCATTCCTCAAAACGCTAGAAATAGATCTGCCACACAACTCAGCCATACCACTTCTGGGCATATTCTCAAAGGATTCTATACCCTTCAACACAGACACTTGGCCTCCCATGTCCGCTGGAAAAGGAAAGCAGCCTACATGTCCATCAACTGAAGAATGGATAATGAAAACATGTCATATGTACTCAGTGAAAGTTCACTTGTAAAGAACAAGGAAATTCTCAGATAGATGGTTGGAGCTGGAAATAATTATCCCTGCCGAGGTAGTCCAGACACAAAGAATTGCTTTGTGTTTTCTCTCACATGTGGATGACTCTTTAGAAGTGTGTGTTCTAATTGGAGTACCCATAGAAGTCAGGAAACCAGTAAGGACTAGTAAGAAGCCATAGGAAAACAGTTTCAAGGAGTCCTGAATAGAAGACAGGTGGGAGGAGAAAGGAAGAAAAATCATGGACTAAGGGTTAAATTAAGGGGGCAGTGGAAGGGCAGGAGGTTGGCTTTTCTCCATTGTGTATTGTTAGTTTCTTTGTTAAAATAAATAAATAAATAAATAAATAAATAAATAAATAAATAAATAAATAAATATATAAATAAATAAATAAAATCTAGCTTTGTACATCTGCCACAGTATTGGTCAGGCTCTGGCAGAGCCTCTCAGGGGACAGCCATACTGGGCTCCTGTCAGTAAGCACTGCCTGGGATCAGCAATAGTGTCTGGGTTTGGTGTCTGCAGATGGCATGGATCCCTAGGTGGGGCAGTCTCTGGATGGCTTTTCCTTCAGGCTCTGCTCCACTCTTAGTCCCTGCATTTCCTTTCGATGGGAGGAATTCTGAGTTAATATTTTTGAGCGCGGGGACCCCAGTGGGGAAGTTAGGGCAAACAAGTAGAGGCCGAAGGGGTTTGCAGCCCCATAGGAGGAACCACATGAACCAAGTGGAACCCCCAGAACTCCCAGGGATTAAACCACCAACCAAAGAAAATACATGGTGGAACTGATGGCTCCAGTTGCATATGTAGCACAGGATGGCCTTGTTGGACATCAGTAAGAGGAGTGGCCCTTGGTCCTGAGAAGGCCTGATGACCCAGGATAGGGGAACACAAGGCCTCTGAGGCAGGAATGGGTGGGCGGGTCGGAGAGTACCCTCATAGAGGCAGGGGGAGGGAGGAGGGGATAGGGGACTTGTGGAGGGGAAACTGGGAAGGAGGATAATATTTGAAATGTAAATAAATAAAATAATCAATAAAAATGTGAAAAAAATCTGGTAGCTATAGGAGGGTGGGTTTGTATGTATCATCTATTGATCAACATGTCTGTTTCTATACAAGTATTGTGCTGTTTCATTACTATTATTCAATAATATAAATTGAAATCAGGGATCATGATACTCCCAGCACTGTTTTCATGGTTAAGAAATGTTTTTGCTGTCCTAGCTCTTTTTTTCTTTGCTATACTTACTTTATAATAGTGCTCAATCTCTCTGTATTTAACCTCTGCATCCTATCTCTCCATCTCCCTTCTCCTCCCCTTCCTCCTTGCCCTCTCCCTCTGTGTGTGTATTTGTAAGTGTGGGTGTGCACATGCCATAGTATAAATGTTGTGGTCAGAGGACAATCTCATGTGCTCAGGTGTTGGGCCTTATTTTTCACTTGTTTGAAGAAGGATTTCTTGTTTTCTCTCTGCATATGTGAGACAAACTCACTGCCAGTTTTAGGAGTTTCCTCTCTTCACATTCTATCTTGCCTTAAGAGTGTTAGGATTACAGTTGGGGGTGCTATACTTTTGTTGTTGTTTTATAATGTGCATTTAAGGAATCAAACATAGGTCATCATGCTTTTGTGGCAAGTACTTGTGAGTCATATCTTTAGCCAGCAAACCTTCTGTGTAGATTTTCTCTCTTAACATTGGTTTTCTGTATGAGCATCGGGCATGTTTTCTCTGAGCATTTTCCTAGTTGAACTTTATTCCAACTGTATAGCTATTATGATTTTTATTTGTTTGTTGTTTTTGTTTGTTTGTTTTTGAGACAGGGTCTCTTTGTGTAGCCCCAGATGTCCTAGAACTTGCTCTGTACTGAGTGTTTGAAACAAAGGTCTATGCCATCATTGCCAAGCACTTTATCTTTTAAAATTGATTTATTACCTATTCATTCTGTCTTTATTAGTCTTTTTCACATTTTATATCATTTTTTTGGTTTGGATGAATTATATATGTATATTTTCTGTTCTGTATATATTCTGGACTGTTCTCACTAGTCCAGTGAATAGTATGTTTTTCATTTTTCTAATAAAGACATTGCTCACGTTATAGATCTTTTAGTGTTGAGTAGTTTGTTCATTTTACTTTTAGTAAGAAAATGTGAGTGAAATATAGAAAAATGGGCTAGAGATATAGATCATCAGTTAAGAACAATTTCTGCTCTTTCAGAGGCCCCAAATTTGGTTTCTAGCACATGAAAAAAAACCCACTCCAGTTCCAGGTTCTCCCATACCCTCTTATGGCTTCCATGGTCATCAGCTATACATGTGGTCCATTTACATACATGCAGGCAAACATGCATATACATAAAATAAAAGAAATAAATGTTTATACAAGGAAATTGTTTATTTTAAAAAGAAATATACACAGGGATTGCACAGGTCTAATCCAGATAGGATCTGTGGAGAGAGGAGCTCAATACAAGCCCCATCCTAAGTCAGAAGCTATTTTCAACTGAAAACCACTTGCAAAGGAGAATTTACTTTTTTACTTTTTACCCATGCATTCTCACAGTAACGGACAGGCCCCAGTCCCAGTAGATGGCCAAAAAAAAAAAAAAAATGAATTCAATTGTATTTTTGAAATATTTTTAAAAAAATTGTCTCATAATGGTTTGTCTGAGCTATTTTTTAAAAATCTTATAGAACTTTTGCATATATATTGTAGTTTCCAATTTTGGTTTTATTAGTTTTATGAGAAGGAAGTATGTCTTTCAGCATCTTTATGTGGTTTTTGTCCATTTTCTTTGTTCTTTTTGTTTTGTTCTATTTAGTTTATAAATTTTATTTTATAATAATAATAAATAAATACAAAACAAATACAGTGTGGATTTGGGTGGGTTTGGAAGTGGAAAGGATCTAAGTTGAATTAGGGGAAACCATGATCAGAATGTATTGTATAAAAAGATCAATTTTCAATTAGAAGAAGAAAAGAAAAATTGACTGCACTATTTTTTTTATTTTAATAGATATTTTCTTCATTTACATTTCAAATGCTATCCCTAATGTCACTTATACCCTGCCCTGCCCTGCCCTGCCCCCCTACCCACCCACTCCCACTTCTTGGCCCTGACCTTCCCCTGTGCTGGGTCATAAAAGTTTGCAAGACCAAGGGGCCTCTCTTCCCAATGATGGCCGATTAGGCCATCTTCTGCTACATATGCAGTTAGAGACACGAGCTCAGGGGGTACTGGTTAGTTGTTTCACCTATAGGGTTGCAGACCCCTTCAGCTCCTTGGGTACTTTCTCTAGCTCCGCCATTGGAGGCCCTCTATTCCATCCAGTAGCTGACTGTGGGCTTCCACTTCTGTATTTGCCAGGCAATGGCATAGCCTCACAAGAGACAGCTATATCAGGGTCCTTTCAGCAAAATCTTGCTTTTATATGCAATAGTGTCTGTGTTTGATGGCTGATCATGGGATGAACCCCTGGGTGGGGCAGTCTCTGGATGGTCCATCCTTAACTGACTGTATTATTAACTAATAAAAATTAATATAGAACACTTTTTGATAAGATAATAGTAGATTTTGTTACATTGTCATATTTTCCTGTCTTGCTCCACACACATAATTCATGAAAATTCTGGTTGTGATATCTTAGCATAATTTGAGATTATTCCAATATATAAATCATTTGATTGTGTTCCATTTTATTTGCAATTATGGAACAAAGAGCTCGCTTAGCAGTTAAGTGCACTTCCTCTTCATGAAGAGTACCTGAGTTTGTTTCCCAGTACACACATAGTGGCTCATAACCATCTATACCTAATTCCAGGCGTCCTATGTCCTCTTCTGCACTCTGCCATATGGCGTGCACGTGGTGTGCATTCTTACCGGCAAAGCACTCAGACACATAAATATTTGAATTTTAATTTGTTACTAAATACTTCATTTTTTTGTTTACAGATATGCTTAAAGGGTAAAGTACACATATTTAAGTACTTAAATATACAAGCTTGTTGTAGAATGGATAAGAAACCAGACTCCCTGGATCTCCCATCATTGAATAAAAGAATGCCTTCTCAGCCTCTTACAGACAGGTAAAGTAACTAGTCTTACAGCTTCAGACAATGATTGTGCTTGTTGTTACAAAAGAAATTTATCATTCATGAAGAGACTGAATATATTGAGCCTGATTAAATCAGTGTTTAAAAAAAAACTTCATATTTTTTCATTGAATAACCTCTGTGATGCTGAACTAAATGTGAGATTTTTCTTTAGGTAGCTATTATTTTAGTACAAAATGTAAATATTTTACAGTATATGTTAGAGCATTGACATCCACTCTGTGACAGCTGTTAACCTACTTTGGATCACCATATTAATATGTGTAATGGCTAGTTGAATTTGTCTTTAAACTGACTTTGAGAGAAGAGGATGTTATTTTGGAGGTGCCTTTCATCCTTATGCTAATGTTCTTTTCTTTTTCCAATGTTGAGTTTTCAATCTAAACAAGTGCTCTATTGCTGAACCATAGCCCCAGCCATGTATGTGTGTATGTGTGTGTATGTGTGTGTGTGTGTGTTGTGTGTGTGTGTGTGTGTGTGTGTGTGTGTGTTTTCTTTTCCTGGAGTACTGGGAGTTCAGTCCAGAGCCTGTTTTATACTAGACAAGTGCCCTACCATTCAGCTATACCTCTTTTTTTAAAATTTTCTTTATTTACATTTCAAATGCTACCCCGAAAGTTCCCTATACCCCCACCCCCACCACTGCTCCCCTACCCACCCACTCCCACTACTTGGCCCAGGCCTTCCCTTGTGCTGGGACATATAAAGTTTGCAAGACCAAGGGGCCTCTATTCCCAGTGATGACCGATTAGGCCATCTTCTGCTACATATGCAGCTAAAGACACAAGATCAGGGGGTACTGGTTAGTTCATATTGTTGTTCCACCTACAGGGTTGCAGCCCCCTTCAGTTCCTTGGGTACTTTCTCTAGCTCCTCCATTGGGGGCCCTGTGTTCCATACAATAGCTGGCTGTGAGCATCCACTTTGGTGTTTGCCAGGCACTGGCATAGCCTCACAAGAGGCCGCAATATCAGGGTCCCTTCAGCAGAATCTTGCTGGCATGAGCATTAGTATCTGGGTTTGGTGGCTGATGATGGGATGGATTCAATGGATACAGAAACTGTGGTACATTTACACAATGGAGTACTACTCAGCTATTAAAAACAATGAATTTATGAAATTCTTGGGCAAATGGATGTATCTAGAGGATATCATCCTTAGTGAGGTAACCCAATCACAAAAGAAGTCACTAGATATGCACCCACTGATAAGCGGATATTAGCCCAGAAACTTAGAATACCCAAGATACATTATGCAAATCAGAAGAAAACCAAGAAGGAAGACCATCGTGTGGAAACTTCATTCCTCCTTAGAATAAGGAGCAAAATACCCATGAAAGGATATAGGTACAGAGACAGACTTTAGAGCTAAGATGAAAGGATGGACTATTCAGCTATACCTCTTTATCCTCTGGTCAAAAATGCTGTCTTCTTTATGACATTTTAATATGGTAGATAAGTCGTTCTTTTAAGATGTAGATTGGTCTGAAGAACTTTTTTCAAAAATACAATTCCATCCAGAAATATGGAAAATAACTTCAAGTGGGGTAAGACTACAGAAAGGGTGACTGTGACCACCTAATACATGTAAAGGTTTGTCATTGATTTATATGATAAATTTGATGTTTTGGATGGCATTGTAGTAAATACTGCTGTTAGCAGTAAAGGACTTGAATTCCCAAATAGCACTTTCCGATGAATCTTTCTCTTGCTTCATAAAATATTTATGTATTATATTAATTCCTAAATTGTATTTTGGTTAATATTAGTAGTAGAGAAACAGTAATACTCTATTGAAGTTATAATTAGTATCTATACTAATATCTATTAATATGCTAATTTTTTGCAGGTGAGATACTTTATTATTAATGGTGTCCATTTTCCCCAGTCATTTGTGATATCCATAGCTGTTGAATGCCTACTGTTAGACTCAGGATGTATTGTGTTGAGAGCTATACATGTTGGTCTTGGCATCTCGTGGACCTAACAGTGTAGGTGGAAGAATCAGTGAGCAAACCAAACAAGGAAACAAATAAGAGTTCAGTTCACTTTGTACTGCTGTACTTTTAAGTAGTAGACATTTTTGTGGCTCTTAGTCAAAAGGTAACAGACAAGGAAAAGAACTTGAGAGATGTGAACATGGATTCAAATTTACTCCTGTGGCAAAAGTATTTCCAGGACAAAAAAATTACTACTACAATAGAAATGTTAATCTCTTCAAAGACTACACTCTTATGACCAAACCTCCTACCAGACCCCTCAAGCTGATGCTTTTGCATCAGGAATTGTTTATAATACACTCAGACAGTAGCATGCCTATTTTCTCCCCCTTACTCACCTCCCCTTCTCCCTCCTCTCCTTCCCCCTCTTACACACGCACAGTCACAAGTGTTACCTGGCATATGATGGTTCATGTTACCATTTTTCAAGTATTCCATGGTACTTAAGTTACATGCAGTCAGCAGAAACAATTCTTGAGTTCTGAATTCTCATCTTTTCTGGGGATGTCAATGTATAGTATAATCCTCTGCATCCTGAGTGCTGAAATTAAAGGCACATGCCACCACCACCTGGCAAAGTTGAAGATTTTTATTGTGTTTGGTTTGGTTTGGTTTGGTTTGGTTTGGTTTGGTTTGGTTTGGTTTGGTTGAGACAAGGTTTCACTCTCTGGCCTGGATGTAAACCAGTACAGTCTGTTATTCTGAGGATCCTCCAGTTATGTCTTTTAAGCCATAGGCTGGTGCCGCCAGGCCTGCAATCAACCTTAAATGACATGGATAAAATATTTTATAGGAAATTTTCTGGTATTTCCTCTTTTAAGAATGTTTGACATCAAAAGTATTTATTTTGCATTGCCTAGGGTCAGTTTAGCTCAATTTGCTTTGTGTATTTAAGAAAAAAAAATCTAGCTGCTCTAAGCATCTCTCTTTCTGCAGCATGGAAGATTTTTATCCAAACAAAAATCATGGCCCCGACTCTGGAATCGGAAGTGACAATGGAGAGAAGCGATTGTCTACAACAGAAGTGAGATTTTTCTCTTGCTGGCCTGTGTTGTTTTCCTATTTCTTAGAGTTGTAAAAAAGAGGCACTTAAACGCATTGGACTTTACTTTTACAGCCAGATATAATTTTTGTTATATAGTTTATGACTTCAAAAGAAGGAGCACCTCCTGATTTTTAAGAATAAAACATTCACTGTAACATGGTTTTTTGGTTGGAAATCCGGAGATGTATAGCAGAGATTTTGTAATTCCTATTTAATCAAAGAAGCAAAAGCTTCCTTGTGTGTTCCAAGTGCCTCATTTATATTGTGGGCTTGTTCCTTTCAGCCATCAGACGATGACACAATCAGCCTTCACTCTCAAGTCTCTGAATCGAATAGAGAGCAAACATCCAGAAATGACAGTCATATAACGGGAAGCAAGCCTGATTCTCAGAAAGGTAATTCTTGTGGTGCCTCATAGGTTTAACTCATTTATGCAGCTCATATTAAAAATGATATTTTTATTTGAAGTAGACTTTAAAGACTTATGAGATTATAAGATATAGCTTATATTGAAAAAGTGAGCTTTTATCTTGAGAACTAAAATAAGTAGAACATCTATAGTGTTTTATATTAATCTATACCTAGACCAGGAGGTGTATGATTTTATTGATCCCAACACGGAAGACGTAGGAGTTCCTGAACAAGGGGATACACATATCGGATCATTTGTTTCTTTCCTTAAGGTAAGTAAGCAAAACTCAACGAACATTGTTAACATTCACTTCATCCTGATTATACAAAAGTATACCATGAAATTTACAATGATAATTTTGCTTTTTATAAGGGGAAAGAAAAGTGCTCTGAAAAATCTCAGAAAAATGAAGAACCGGCAAATGAAAAAAAGTAAGTATGCTCTCATTTTCGAAATACAGTGTGAATTATGAATACTGGGATTATTGAATACATATTCCTATTGAGAGCACTTGAGAAGTTTTTCATATGTCATGGGTTTCCCCATGCCATGTTTAGATAGTTAACTTTCAAGTCCTTCAACTTAATAATTATAATAGACATTTGCTTTTCCCCTTGAAGTAGAATAATAATCATGCCTACAGTTTTGTTACCTAAAAGGCCTGTGTCTTCACAAATACTGCTTTATTTGAGTTCCTCAGAGAAATACCAACAGGATCATTTTGTCTATAAGGAATCTGAGGTCTACAGTTCTGAATTTCTGAGCTTGAGCTTTCTGTTTCTTGATTTAATATTTTATATTATCTACTAAAAGACTTTCTATTGTATATTGAATGCTCTCCCCTAGTCCCCAGTGGTGTCATGACTGAGTTTTCTCACAGCTGTCCTTGTTTTCTCTGCACACCCTGTTTCCTTCAAGTGACTTTGTAGGGTAAACTTGTTGAATGCTAGGGGTTGAGTTGCAGGCCTCATTTTCTCTAAATTATACACCCAGATGTTTGTTAGTTTTTTAAGCACTTGATAATAATTCTCTCTTACCCAGTAGGAAAGCTTTGTTTTATAATCATTTCCTTTTGTGTAACACTGAGGATTGACTGGTCAGTCTTCAGCATGCTAGTAGACAAGAGCTCTCTACCACTAAGGTACAGTCTCAGGCCTACTTTATTAATGAGTTTCTAGACACTTTTGCAGATGGATACAGGTATAGTAGTCACTCTCAACCCCCATGTCACTACTATCCTGATTGTCCGCACTCTCCCCTGACTTTTTTCCACACATTGTTCATGCCTATTCATCTTGTTTTGCGGCCCACAGAGATTAATTGCCCGTGTCAATTGTGGACTTGCAACTATCTTTTGGAATGGGGTGACTCAGTAATGGATATGTAACTAAATATAGTTCACCCTCAATTGCCAGTAGTTCAGAAGTGATGGTAGGGCATCATGTATTCCTGGCTTCCTTGACCCTTTGTTGATAGGTCTTACGTGGGCCTGAAAGAAGCTAACTATGGTTTTTGTGAAGTAACTTTTAGCAACCCTTCACCCTACTTTCTGGCTTTTACTTTCTTCTATAATGTTCTCAGAGCCTTAGAACCGGTGGTAGAAATGCCTTTCCAACAGCTTCAGTCCTCTTTTTATTTTGTATTAATTATATTTTGAACAGGATTTTGCTACATTGTCAAGGCTAAACTTGACCTCATTCTGTAGTCCTGAACTGCCTTGGAATTGTGATCCTCCTACCTTAGATCCCCAAGGTTATAAGCCTGTGGCACCATTTTCTTTTATTCTTTAGATTTCATTCCTCTATAAAGTTCTTTCTTCATAAAATGAAGAGAGTTGCTTAAGTTCAAGAGACACCAGTGTATGTAAGATATGATAAAATACAATATTGTGACATTATTGTTATTTATGCTTATTGTTATTAAATTAAGTGCTTTTTACATGGAATACTTAGAATTTGGAGAACAACTCATTTTTAATTTAGTTTTTAATGTTAAAATGATATTTCTGGCCAGGCAGTGTTGGTGCACGCCTTTAATCCCAGCACCTGGGAGGCAGAGGCAGGTGAGTTCAAGGCCAGCCTGGTCTACAGAGTAAGTTCCAGAACAGCCAGGGCTATATAGAGAAACCCTGTCTTAAAAAACAAATAAGAGATATTTCTGGAAAATATGAATATTTTTATTATTTCTTAATAAATTTGTAAACCTTGATATAGTGAAGATAGTGGACTCTGAAGCTCAATGGCTAGTACCTCAAGCCAATTAGCATGCAACCATACCTGGATTTTATGGGGGCATTGAAAATACGATTGTTTAATAAAATAAATTTTATTAATATTTGAATATATTTTAATAATTTCTGAAAATTTTGAAAATACCATTTGAACCAATTTTACATTTCTTTTATTTAAACTATTTTCTTTGTTTTACATAGAGTTTCTAAAAATCCAAATGAGTAAACTTCTAGAAACAGTATGGCGAATGAAACATTTTGATAGTAGTTTTTCTTTATTTTTAAGAACAGGCCATGTGGAGCTTTTCAGTCCTTTGCATACTCAATACTGAGCAGTGTGTACTGCTGCCTTATTGTGACCAGAATACATCTCAAATTCAGCATCACTTCCTAGCTACAGTTCTGTTGAGAATGCAGATGTATTTTCCTAAAATTCCTTATACCCCATTTTAGTATTTTAAATATAAAGTCATATGGATTAGCTTTCATATAGCATCTAAAAAATAACAGTTTCAATATCTAGATGTTGACAAAGTTCAGTTGGCTGTACTGTTTGAACAACTGTGTTCGTTTCAGACTTGACAAAGAAGAAGAAGATGACGATTTGAAAGAAGTAACTGATTTGAGGAAGATAGCTGCTCAGTTACTGAAGCAAGAACAGAAGAACAGGTATTCTTTTCAGTAATGAGATTTGAGTAGTCAGATCTTATCATCAGTAAAAGATGACCAAATTAAGGAAATGAAGTTTCAAGTAAACAATAGGGGCCTTTAAGTATTTCTTTTCAAGTGGTTAAAAGACAGAAGAAAATCCTTAGGAGAGAAATAAGAAATTACATGCATAACTAACAGAATGTGCTCTATTTTACACTATATTTATTTTAGAGGTGCTGGTGATGAAACTCAGGGCTTTATTTGTGCTGGGCAAGACCTCTGCTTTGTAGCTACAGCCCAGCCTTAGTTTATGTACCTCACATTTTACTTCTGTGCTAAATCATAGTAACTGATTTATCTGCGTATATCTATCATAGCTCACTGTAACATTATTTACACTACAAGCATTTCTTCCTGGCTATGTACTATATTGGTGACATTTATTTATTAGATTTTTATATCAGATTCTTAATTATTTAGCATTTACCATTCCCCAAGGATAGAGGTGAATTATGATTTTTTATTACATCAGCTCAGGATTTACCTATCTCAAGTTCACACTTGTGTGTTTCTTGGGTGAACAACCTTTTCACCATTTTCTTCAAATACATATCTTTGCCAATAACAAAGGCATTGTATTCCTGAGTATAGAATCAATTTAAGTTTATTTAAATTTATGTATGTGTGTGTGAAGTATATGAGTGGAGGTCAGAGGTCCACATCAGGTGCCTTCTTCAGTTGCTCTCTACATTATATTTTGAGACACAGTCTCCCACTGTTTGGCTAGAGGTACACTTAGTTTCCAGGGTGGAGCATCCTCGCCAGATCAAAGTTTCTGCATTCATGGCAGCCGCCCCTGGATTTTTATGTGAGTGCAAGAACTCTCATGCAAGTCCTCATTCTTGCATAGCTGGCAGTTTACCTAGTGAGGCCAAAGCCCATTTTTTTTTAGTACAAGAAATGGACCATGTGCTATACTACTACCTACATAGTACATACATCATAAGATTAATGAGACTCTTACATTGATAATTTTAACTGAAGTTTCTGTTTCTTTTTCATGAGGAAATTAATTAAGAGAATTTTGCTATATTTAGGATGAATAAGTAGTATTTCTTTTCACTTCTTCAAAAATACATTTTTATGGTTAACATAGTGGCCGTGGTCTTGAGAGTTTCATATTTAAATATATTGGCATTTGTTTTAAATAGATTATTAAATATATATTAGCATCTGGTCGCTGAAGTGATGGATAGTTAGGGGTTAAGGGAACTTTTTACTTTCTTAGAAGATTGAATTTCTTTTTCCAGCACTTAAGTTGGATGTGCTCCTGTTACTTAGCCCCAGGGATCCAATTTTCTGGCCTCCAGGGAACCCACACACATATGACAAAAAGTCACATATACATATATGCATGCTTAAAATAATGCAGAACATATGGATATTGTGGTGGGTGCCTCTAATCCCAGACCTAATGAAGCTGAGGGTGACCAGTTGATAAGCCAGCCTGGTCTGTAAAAAATCCAACCCTGAGTGTGTACTGGGTGCCCAGCATGTATGGGGGCCCAATTTGCATTTCCAGGACCATGAAACAAAGAAGCACGACAGTGCTGGGGATATGGCTCAGTGCATAAAGGTGCTTGCGGACAAATCTGACAACTTGTGTTTGATCCCCGGAACCTATATGGCAGAAGTAGAGAACCAACTCCCACAGGTTGTCTTCTGACTTTTCCACAAATGCTGATTCATGCAAGTGCGCAAAACAGACATGCACACACAAAAAAGTTCATATGCAAAACCAGAATGACAGATTAAGCAAACATATTAAGTGAGAAGTATAGAATCGGATTTTAGGGAAATAACTAGATAGTGGATAGTATGATAAGTAGCCATCTAGTACCATTTTTGCCCAGCCACTACATTTTCTCTTAAAAATGTCATACTAGAAAATACAACTTTATCATTTTTAATGAATTCTCATTCTCCATTTACATTGGTTTTCTTGTATCACTGCTTTAAGTAAATGTTTCTGTGTGGTTTCCTGTTTAATCTTTTCTAACAATTTATTTCTTATGTGCCCTCTGAAAATAACTTTTGAGATTAAAATGTGATTATCTAATTTCTGCTTTCTTTTCTCCCTCTAATCTTCTACATAACCCTCCAGTTTACTCTTTTTCAAACTCATGGACTTTTTTTCTTTAATTGTTGTAAGATGTCTATGTGTGTGGATATATGTACATGTCTTACATATATATTTACTTTATATATATATATATATATATATATATATATATATCCCTAAAAACATATATAAAACCTGCTCAGTCCATATAAGTTATTTGTATGTTTTCAGGGTTGATCATTTGATTTTGGATAACCAAATAGCAACTTGTCACAGGAAGGTTTTGTGGAGCCTATGTGTTGATCATCTGAGTGGTTTGACTTAATGAAGCATACTTCTGCCAGCTCTCGGGACATAAAAATTACTTGAGTTCATGTTTCTTTAGCTAGAAGATTTGTATTTATTTTTCATTATGAGAATAGAATAGTGATAATTTTAAGACTTTATAGTAATATCCGTTTTCCATTTGAGTCTTGTGTTTTAGATTGCACCTTGCCATTCATAGTTGTTTCTTTATTTTCATCTTTACTTATTGTATTTCGTTTTTTCTATCTCTGTTTCTTAATTATTCTGTGTAGTTTAGATTAGGGGTCCTCTGAGTAGGCCAACTTTGTATGGTTTGCTTTGGTGTTGCCTAGCGTTGTGCCTTCCATGTAGTAACACAGAAGACACAGAGTTAGAATATTTGTTGATTGAATTCTTGAAAATTGTAAAATTTAAAGTTAACAGAATTTATGTTTAGCCAAAATTTCTATATCCTTTGTAAACACTTTAATTCAAGATATAGACAAAGCTAATTTTGTCTTTATCTGATTTTCTTTTTCATTATCTTTTTATGTTACCAAATAATAATATAAGAACCATTTATATTATGCATTGCTATTTTTCACTATGAGAAAAACAACAGGCCTTGTAGAGTCTTTTAGAAAATGGTAATGTTTCCCCATCAGGTGAAATGTAACTCTCACCTGCTAGGTGAAGGAGAAATAGATCCATTTTTAAAAAGTTCTACAGAGCAGATGTACAATTTAGGTGTTAGGTTTTAATACTCTAATTATAGATTTTTGGGGTCTTTGTTTATTGCTGTTCCTGATTAAAACTTATTTATATAGTATAAGATTAACCGCATATACCAGAAAATATCACCCCGACCACCCAGGACTCCTGCCTTGACTACATACTGAGCTGTTCTTTTGCTTATCACTGCTTGAAATTAAGCATAATTTTAGGTCCAGGGTAAAAGGAACCATGTTTATAGTCTCAAACTAGGCTTGGTTGGAACAATGTGTACCATGATGATTTTGTCATAACTCCCTTGCTACTTGTTTAACCTATACTAGTTAATTAAAACCTTTTATTGCTGAGGAGGTTTGTGCTTTTATTTAATGAATGATACAGTCTTAGGAGATTAACAAAAGATTCCAGAGGACAAAATTATTAACCAAAACCTGTGTGGCAAGTAGTCAGTGAATAGATTGTCTTGGAGGTAACTCATAAGGCTTCGGATTGTTATAAAGCAGCCTCTTATTTCTCTGGTTAGAGATTAAGATTCTGTGAAGCTAACACAGTAGTGTCTGTCTGTTTTCTAACTACCTTGTGGCTGAGGTTAAAGGATTTTTGAGCCTAGGAACTGGATTCAAATTGTAGAAACATATTTAAATGAAGAATGTCACTTAAATAAAGTATAGAAAATGGCATTCCCCAGTGAAGCAACCCCAACAATGTATCTATAAAAATTAATATCTTAGAAATAAGTTTATGATTATGAAGTGAATAGTTTGTATATGTCTGCTTATAACACTGTGACTTTAGTTTACAGTACACTTCACACTTAAAAATGAGTCTTTAATAGGTCTCATGTTAATTTAAAAAATGTTTTATGTTACTGGGGATCCAACCCAGACCTTATGCATATGCTATAACTAAAATTTTCACCACAAATAAACTTATATAAAAATCATGCTTTCAGAATTGGGAAGGAAATTGAGAAAAAAGGAGCTGAGATCAAAAATTCTAATATCAGAGTTTTCTTTCATGTGTATATATGTGATTTATGATAAACAAGAAAATTCTTAATACTTTCTTGAGAATAAAAATGAGGAAATTCTGTTAAAAAACATTGTCATGATGCTCTATAAACTATATTTTCCTACATTTTAAGTCAGCCCTAATTATTTATGTAAGCATTAGAAAAATGATTATTATGCTTTACTATATACTGACTTTATTGTGAAGATTAGCTAGCTTCTTAATTTTTGGTTTTTATCCTAAAGGAAAGATTATCGTATATGTGGACTTTTCAATAGCTTCAGCTAACTGATTCTCATTATATAATTACTCTGCTAACTTATTTTATACTATTTTGATATGTATTACATATTCATAAGTATTTTATTTGCTGTTAGTTTTATCCTAAGAGCTTTTCTTTATTGTGGAAGGAGGTGCTTTTGAATGCGTTGTGACGTAGCTAGATAACAAAAAAGCAGTTGTTAAATGTCAAATAATTGAAGTAAAACTGAAATGATCAAAGAAATCAAAATTGGTTTTGAGAAGTTTATTGCTTGTATATAGAATTATAAAATGTATTGTGACATGTTTCCTGTAATGTTTTTATCTGATTATATCAATATTTCAGTTTGAGGAGCTATCATGTTAACTTTTAATTAGTTATAACTACTTGGGTACTTACCCTTGAAACCTAGCCATTCTTTCTTTTCTGTTTCCTTTACTAATGACTTCCTTGTCTTCTCCAAAACATCTTCCTTCTCCCATCTTTTGGTTTGGGTGATATATGTGAAATGTGAATATAGATGGAGGCCTTTAAGTTATAGAACATCATTCAGTGACAAACTCTTCCAGAGGACCAGAGCAGCAGGACGGAAATCAAGGTATCTAGAGTTGGTGGAAGCCATAAGCATTAAGGGGCCAGACTTATGTGGCTAAACTGTCTTAACATTTTGCTTTAAATAAGTACTGGGAACTGTGTTAGGGAAGTGTCTTAATACTCTGTATTAGACTCTTAGGTAAAATAGATATTTAGTTTTTATTTACCACATAGTAAAACACAAAATTTCTATGTATATTCCAGAGTTCTACATAAGTCAAAGTTCAAATATATTATCTATTTTTTACATGTATGTTGGCTTCAACTACTTCTTTTCTTTCTATCATACCAGTTAGTGGTGTGGAGAGCCATCATTTTTATTATGGTGAAAATCATATCTTTTTTTTTTTTTTTTTTTTTTTTGGTTTTTCGAGACAGGGTTTCTCTGTGTAGCCCTGG
>NC_034613.1:125504352-125525487 GCF_900095145.1 Mus pahari | reverse complement strand
TTGGTTTTTCGAGACAGGGTTTCTCTGTGTAGCCCTGGCTGTCCTGGAACTCACTTTGTAGACCAGGCTGGCCTTGAACTCAGAAATTCACCTGCCTCTGCCTCCCGAGTGCTGGGATTAAAGGCGTGTGCCACCATGCCTGTCGAAAATCATATCTTGACCAGTTCCCCCTAAAAATAATTCTGACTTTCCTTCCTAAGTAGTATTTATTGTCATTTATTTTTTAAAAATATCTATTTAAAGCCTATTTCCTTTGTTATTTCCATAACTTTGCATTTGGGGATCTAAGGAAATTTTAGCACATGTACATAAAATTCTTTTTTAAAAGTGCTTAATTCTGCAATTCTTTGGCTCAGAAATACAGTAGTTTGGGTCTAATATTTGACCTTTCTCACATCACTGCATCCTTTTAGTGAGGTTATGGTCAGAGTCAAGCTAGTAAAGATGTGAGCCTGGCACCACCTGACTGTACTTTAGTTGTTATAGTGTGTATTTAGTTCATATGCAATGTATTCAGATTTTTAATAGTTTTTAGATTGTTGATGTCTAAAGAATTCTTTTAAAAGTAGATTATTTATTGCATCACAAATTTAAAAATTATTTTACATTTATATGTATAATAATAAAATGATTACATATGTTCATTTATTTTAATTAAAGATAATTACTAAATTGCCACATTTGACAGGGAGATTAATGCTTGGAATTAGGTAAAGCCACGAACAAATAGTTCTCTTTATAGGGATTCATTAGTTTTTTTTTGTTGTTGTTGTTGTTGTAATACTGTTTCTTATTGAAAGTTTAAGATCTTTTTTGATTTTTTGAAAGGATTGTCCTTTAACACTGATTTTTGCTTTTAAAATTAATGTTTCTTTTTTGGCTTTTGTCAAAGTGATTATAAACTACCAACATAACTCATGTTATTTTCTCTGCTTATAAAAAGAAAATGACTCAAAAGGGTATCTAACATATTTCTATTTATTCTGTGTAAGTCAGACTTAGATATACACAGCGTATTGATGCAATGACTACATAGCATCCAAACTTATAGAGAAAATTTTTTTAAACCAAGATGCAAAACACATTTGGTGAACTTATTTCTTTCATTAAAGAATGTGTTAATTGGCATCAGAACCTAAATAGCATTGAAGTATTATTTTCTAGAAATGATCTTCTTGAATTTAGGTGCAGTTTCTTTGGGACAAATATGTCATATGTGTGCAATGTTTTCTTCAGTATAGTTTGTAATCACTGTGTCGATTTACTTCTAGGATTCTTAATCACTCAACTTCTGTCATGAGAAATAAGCTGAAACAAACTGTGGAATGTGAAAAGAGGTATAAACATATCATAGTCCTTATATTTGGTATATTAAAATGAGACTTGCTACTCTGAGAGTGATTTTCCTTAAAAGGTCTTTTTCCTGGATATATGATGCAGATTTAATATAAGTAGATAATGTAGAGATCAAGCATTTCACAACATGAGTTCAAATTACCTTTATATAAGCAAATCCCTAGATTATGATTCTGTTCACTTATATTTACCATTTGTCTTCATTCATTCACAAATATTTATCATCTGGATGTTACCACCAGGTATAATTATTTTTTTACCATTGGCTATGAATTTTTTGTTTGCATTTTCATTTCTTCCCATTGGGTTTTACTAAACTCTTCATTTGATTTAATGACTTAGGGTTACAGATATGATTTTAAGAGAATTAGAAGATCTGAAAATTTCTATTTATTGTTCGTTGTGGTATCAAATTTATGTTTTATCTAACTCCTAGCTCAACAATTGTAAAAGTGTAAATTTTCAAAGATAGGCATGCAGAGTTACATACAGAGTTGCCAAGAATTAGACATTAGGTTTTAGGTGCACTGTTCTTAGCTCTTTCATTGGAGTGCCTTATTCAGTCATCACAATACAATTAGGATACTGTTACTGAGGAAATCTTCATTTTATACATTAGCAAACTGAAACTCAGAAATTCTCATAACATTCTCAAGATCACATAGTAACTGGGAGAATCAGGATGCAAACTCAGATTTGTCTTAATGCAGAACCTGAAATCTATTATCTATCTATCTATCTATCTATCTATCTATCTATCTATCTATCTGTCTGTCTGTCTGTCTGTCTGTCTGTCTGTCTGTCTGTCTGTCTGTCTGTCTGTCTGATTCATTCATTCATTCATTCATTCATTCATTTTTTTATGTCAATTGATGTTTTTGCCCACGCACATGGATGTCTTGCTGAAGGTGTCTCATGACCTGGAACTGGAATTACAGACATTTCTGAGCAGACATGTGGATGCTGAGAATTGAACTCAGGTCCTCTGAAACAGTAGCCAGTGTTCTTAACCACTGAGTCATTTGGGATTCAGTCCCAGAAACTGAAGTCTTAATGTACAGTAACAGTATTGACAACAATAAGTTTACTTCAGATTTGTGCATCTTAATGAATTATTTCCATTGAGAGTGCACTGTTCCATGTAGATTTCTATCTGCAACTCCATCTTTTCTTGTATGGTCCATCTACCCTAGTGAATGTGAAACTTTTTATGTAGTCTCCCAAGTCAGAGACTTTGAAAATACCTCACTATTATGTCTTCTTCATGCAAAATTAATGTCCTGCTAACCGTCTTTCCATCCTCTCTTCCTATCACACTCATGTTGGCTCAGTTGCCATTATTTTCCATTTGAGTCACTGCGCCAGTCTCCATGCCTAAGTCCTTTCTTCAGGTTCGCTTAGTTTTACATTGTTTCTCTCTATCATTAAAGAACAGAGGTTGTAGAACACAAATCCGACAATGCAACACCCGTTTATCACCTTCTAATGGGTACTCAGACCTCTTATGATAAAGGTTAGAAGGTTGAGGTTAATCATAAACTTAAAATGAGCTTCAACTTATCTTCAAGCTCAGATCAGAGCCTCATCTGCTGCACTCTCTTGAGTGGCACCCTTTGAGTTTATGATCATGATTGTTTGATTTATCTTGTTTCTATTTCTATATTCTATATCCTGGTCTGATTTCCATGTTGCCTATGTTTTTCACCGCCTTTGCATGATTTCTTAGGAGTCAGCTCAGTTCGGCATGGTTGTCGTGAGGGCTTCATAGTAGCCAGCCCTCTCTGTGGTGGAATCATGTATAAAAGAGTTCACACAGGAAGACAGAAAGCTGGAGAGATTTAGTAATAAAGTTAACTTTTAGTTTTTTTTTTTAATGTAATGAATCTTATTCCCATAGGAAGCAAATGAAACTCCTATATAACAATAATAATCCCATGTAAAGACAGGCTCGCCATTGACCATACTAAGTTCCACTCCTAAAGATTTCACCAGTTCTACAACACAATGCTGAAGTTCAAGGTCTCAAACCTTGTGGGAAATACACTCAATTCAAGACAGCATACCCGTCTTCCAAGTGTGCATATGCATATTTGCATTTGTTTATATATGTTTTCATCAGTATATACAAATGTTTATATATAGGAATGTGCATTGATATCTACTACAGTGTTTATATGCATGTGTGCATTAATATACATTTTAGTGTCTATGTCTAAGCTGTGCATTAATATATACCACAGAATGGTGAATTTTGTTGTTTCCTTGATATTGCCACTTAGATGTACAGTACGATTGCCTGACTTCTCCATATTGTACTTACACTCACTCTTATTGTGCACTTAAATGTGCTTCTTCTAGATTTTGTTCCCACTTCAGAAAGTGCTATTTCTATTCTTATTATGAAGCATCTGAGAAACCCTACATTAAGTTTGTCATTTGTGCTCAAACTACATAGGGGATCCATTACCAAATAATGTTGACTATTGGGAATATTTCTAGAATTTGATCACATTTTATCGACTCCATGTCTGCGAACCTTGCTATATATACACTCCTAACATTGCTCAGTCATAAGTTAACAAATGAGTGATTTCCCTGAAAAGCTTCCCTGTGGAATATAGCTTTGCTTTACTGTACAGGTTCTCAAGAATCCTTTCAGATCAGATCAGCCTGTAGAACCTCACTCCTGAAAAAAAAATCGGAAATAAGTCTGAAGAGAAATTGTCCTCATTTTGATATTACTAGAATTGTAGAATGATATTCCATTGTTCGGAGGTGTGTGTGTGTGTGTGTGTGTGTGTGTGTGTGTGTGTGTGTGTGTTAACCAATGCGGGTGGGGTTAGAGATTGTTAGATGCATAGTCTAGAGAGGCATTGTTTGACATGTGAAAGTGGCAGGCTGGCAAGTGCTTTATTTGAAGAGGTAATACACGCATGTCTGTGGTTATGTGTGATATGTGCGTGCGCATGTGCGCATCCATAACCAAACCAAATACAGCTCTAGGTTGCTATTCTATTCTATTTCCTTGCTTGCTTTGTTATTATATTGACCTGTGAGCTATATGTGCCCCTTTCTCTTTGACTCCTAAATGTAGGGACTGTCTGGCATCTACCTTGCTTCTTTCTCCCTGGTCTGTGGAGTAGAAATGTTCTCTGTGTAGCAACCCAGGACAAGCATGACATTCATCTCTTGTTATCCATTTCTAGGATTATTTATTTACATTTAAAATAAGTTTGTTTAATTGATAGATTTCTGTATTTGATAAGAGGTAAGGAATCTAGAGTTTTTTCTTTCCGGTCTTCCTCCTTTTTCTTACCCATCTTCTATTAATTTAAATCTCATTTGTACATAAAGTTACTCTACTGAAATTTTTGTACTTTATCTCCTACTGTAGAAAATCTATAAATTCTGGAATTATTGTATTTTCTTATTTGTATACATTTTATTCCTTCCTAGAGATAGAGCTGTCCCTTGTACTCTTATTAAAATTTTTACTTCTTACTCTTCCTTCACCCATTTCTCCTTCTTTCCATCCTTTCTCTGTCCATATGAAATGAGTTCTTACTCTGTGGCCCAGGATGGCCCAGCTGGGTCTCTACCTCATGGTGATACCTCAGCCTTGTGAGTGCTGAGATGACCACTATGGGCCATCATGCCCGGCTTTACCCCATCTCCTTTAGACTTTTTAAACATTTTGAGTGGGTTTTGGTGTGTATATATGTCTGTATCTGTCTGTTTCTGTGTCTGTGTACGTGCATGCCACATGTATGTATGTGTGTGGATGCCCATGGAGGCCAGAAGAGGATGTTCGATCCCTTGAAGCTGGAACAGGTCCTCCATAGCCCCTATTATGTCATAGATGAAGCTCATAATCAGTGATTCAAGAGATGATCAAGTATTTGTCTTCTCAATTCTTTGGCCTTTAGGAAAGGATTTATTCATGTATTTATTTAATATGTGTGTGCATGTGTATATATGTGCATGTGTGCTATGGCACAGGTATGAAGGTCAGAGGACAACTTTTAAGAATTCAAGGAGTTACTTCTCTGCTTCCACTATCTGGAACCCAGGGTTCTATCTAACTCAGGTTGTCAGGCTTGATGGTAAGCTAGTACCTTTATTTACCCCTCACTGATCCTATTACATGATTTTATAAATCGGTAACTTGTTTTCAGTAATATTCTGTATACTTACTGTAGATTTGTACATATTTTACTCAATTTGTACTGTCTAAAATAGCTTAACCTATGTATAAGGCTAATATACAATAAACCCAAGTTGATGTTTCTCTTGGAATAGTAGTTCATAGGCATTTACAATTGGTTGGTCTTTATCAACTTCAATTTATATATTACTAACCCATGTGGTGGTTACTTCCTCTCATTGCAGCCCTTGGAAGGCTGAGGCAGGAGAATTGCTATGACCTGTTGGCTAGCCCGGGCTACATACAGTATTCAGTACCAGGCCATCCAGTGCTACATAGTAAGACACAATCTTAATGTAACACAATACCACACAACACAACCTAACACAAAACAACACAACAAAATGAAACATAGGTATGGATAATGTTTATGTTGCTGTCTTAAAACAATGAGAAGACAAGTTTGTTGTTTATAAAGTATGTAAAAAGATTTTTTAAATGCCTTAAGAAATATTAAAGCATCTTTAATTTTTTAGTGTCCCAGCAGATGAAGGGAATTCACCATTATCACCTCTTGCATGGCAGGTAAGTGGAAATAAAATTAATAACACATGTATTATTTTGTAGTCATTTGTTGAGTTTAAAAAAGACATTTTTTATTATAGCCATTAGAAAATCAGAAGGATCAAATAGTTGATCAACAGTGGCCAGAATCTCAGCCTATAATCTGGCAAAATGAAGAGAGGAGACGGAGCAAGCAGATCAGAAAAGAATATTTCAAGGTAAATTAATTAATTATAAATTTTGTTTTTGTTTCATACTTACTACTTTTGGATTTTGACACATTTTGTTTTAAATTAATAATATTTAATTCTCCAGTTAAATGTCACAACTGCGTTCGTGCTGATTGCCAGTGTGTGGAGGGTAGAGATATGCTATGTAAATATACCCACAAAATTTTAGTAATTCAAATTACCAATACACACTGTGATTATTTTCAAATAGTTCAAAAGAATGAATATCTGTGTGTTACACTGCTAATTGTGGCAATTAATTTTATGTTTCTTTTTCTTTATTCTTTTGAGTTGTATTTTCACAATGTAGTCCAGGTTGGCCTCAATCAGTATCCTCCCACCTCTGTCTCTTATATACTGGTATTCCAGAACCACTAAGCCTGGCTCAGAAAAAGGCTTTCATTGAATTGGTTTCACTAAGTAGTTCTGAAGTCTTTTCAGATAGTATTTAACCATGCCTGTATAAATAAGTAGTTGAAGACTGGTGCATACTTTCTTGTTGTATTAGTAGATTTGTTTTGAGGTAGGGTGTCTTTGCCTTTGACATGAGCCATCTGGTCCTGATTGTCCTGGACATCTCCATGTAGACCAGGCTGCCTTCAAACTCCCTGAGATCCACATGTCTCTGCCTCTCAAGTCCTGGGAGTAAAGGTGTGTATCACTACACTTGATGCAGTGGATTTCTTAAGATGGTCTTTTAGTAAAAATAAATCAAAATAATAGAGCATATGAATTATCCCAAATTTCTATTACATTATTATTTATTTGTATTTTAAGTCTACTGTATTTGCAGGTCTCATCAAGATTTAGAATAATTTTTCATATTAGTGAGCATTTACTCTTAGAATTGACTCATATAAGCAGTGCTAACCTGGTCCTGCACCCCAAATAGCAAACTGTGTTGTCCTCTACCTCCCTAAACCCTCTTCTCACCGAATAACAATCATTTTATCCAGGCATAACTCTGCTAAGTTACACATTATTTCAAATTCATGCCACTAATAAATAGTATTTATTTTATATTTTTATGTTTGGTAGAATTTGGTACTTCTGTTTATATTAATGTCTTTCTGTATATTGGGAAGCAATGTGTGTTTGAAATTAGCATATTATCAATATTAAAATGTATGTTTTAGCAAATACCTTAAATACATTAAACTAACTTTGAAAAAGTAATTATTGATTATTTTAAGCCTTGGTTTTTGGTTAATTGGACAATAGGAGGGATAATGACACATGGAAAAGACATCGGAAGGAAATGGACAGGTCATCCCAGTGAGAATGCTTTTATCAGAACCATTTGCAGTTTGCAGCTTGGCATTTATCTTAACCTCCCTTTTTAATTAAAGAAAACTTAAAGCAAAGCACTGAATAAAATACGTTTATAGATGACCTTTGGTGGATTATTTTTGATGTTGAATTTCTGAGCAATATTTGACATTTCTTTGATTTCTTTTATCCCAATATAACAAAACCATACTGATTATATTCATCCAAACACTTGTATTAGAATTATCACATGCCAGGTACTGTCATGAATATTTACACATATTAGTCAGTTTACCCTTTAGAAAACTTCAGTATCATTAATGAAGTTATCATTTCTATTTTGCATACATAGACAATAAGGCCTGGAAAGTGAAGTAGTTTGTTAATCATACAGTTGAAATTCAAGTTCAAAGCCTTTACAGTGCTCTTTCTTTTGTGTTGTGGAGAGTTTGATATAAAATGAACAAACACTAACATTTAAACAGTTTCATTGTTTTAAAAATATTTTGTACTAATTAGAGTTAATAGAGAGCTTAGCCTTTATCACAGTCAAGTGTTTCTTGCTTTAAAAGCATTTGATCATTAAATATTTTAGTTTTAATGGCTAACACATCTCTTCTACTATATCAATTATATTTTAAAGTTGCTAAGAGATAAAATAGGATAATATCTGAATTGAACATTACAGAACTGTCACTCAGTAAGTGTTCATTTATTTCATTTCTTTCATATGCAATAATGTAGGTTTAAACATAATATTCAGTCATGGAGAAATGCTTTAAGGGCATGTGTAGTTCTTCTCAACTGTCAGAAGATGTCAGTGTTAGGACATTGCATAAAAATTAACTGTTAACAAATTATTCCTCTGTTGTCTGGAAAATAAAAAATTGTATAGGGCTGTGGCTGTAACTCATAGATAAGTTGCTTAGTATGCTCAAGGTTATAGGTTCAACCTTCAGCATCAAAACCGAAAGAAAGCTATGACATGGAGCTTATGGTTCATTATTAATCATAGCTGTAAAATACATTAGAGAAACATGTCTCCTATCTGTAAATCCTAATACACCTCGATTTGGGACTGAAATACTAGGTAAGTTATGTAGTCATGTATTTTTTTTCAAAATATCAAAGGATGTCAAAGACAGAGTTACATAAGAGGGACAATTAGATAGAACTCTGAATATCAGGCAAAAAAGTTTGGGATATAATCTGAGAGTTATTAGTTTTGAAGATAGAAGTTCTATGAGCTCCTGTTTATACCATTGACTTACAGAAGAATTCAATGCATTTTGGTAGAGAATCAGAAAATAAGAACTCTAATGATTGACACAATGTATGATTTGGATTCTAAGCATCGCTTTGTCACATAGATAATTTACATTGAACAATCTATCTCTAAGTTTCACAATAAATTGGGGGGTAATAGTACATATACCTTATGCAGTTGTTATAAAGATTAAACTTTTCAATACATATAATGCAGTCATTACTGATGTATAGTAAGCAATAGTTCTAAATGTTAGCTTTTAGTAGTATTACTATCATTGGGAAGTTGGAATATGCATTTAATGTAGTTTCTTTAAGCCTGAAATCAGTAGATTACTTCTTTTGTTGTGCTGAGGATTGAACCCAGAGTTCCAGAGATAGTTGAAACCACATCTCTAGCTCAGCTAGTACCCCCTGGGTTTGTGTTTCTAGCTGCATTTGTAGCAGAAGATGACCTAATCGGCCAACAGTGGGAATAGAGGCTCCTTGGTCTCCCAAACTCCATATGACCTAGCACAGGGCAAGGCCGGGGCCAAGTGGTGGGAGTGGGTGGGTGGGGGAACAGAGGTGGGGGGAGGGGTATGGGAATCTTTCGGGATAGCATTTGAAATGTAAATAAAGAAAATAATAAAAAAAAAAAAAAAAAAAAAAAAAAAAAAAAAAAAAAAAAAAAAAAAAAAAAACAATTGTTCATGTTTTAGTATAGTGAAATTACAAACCATGTGGGAGATTCTAAGAAGCCTAGATAGGATGGTAGTTTGAAGAGTTCTGAAGAAGTTAGCCAATGTAATTGACTTGACTTATTGAACAGAGTAAACTTAGAAAAAGTGACACTCTACAACCTTCCTAATGACATGACACTTTAATACAGTTCCTCATGCTGTGGTAGCCCCAAGCAAACAATTATTTTGCTGCTACTTTATAACTGTAGTTTTGTTGCTTTTATCAATTGTTATGTAAATACCTGATATGCAGGGTATCTTATATGTGATCTCCAAGCCCTTTATGACCCACAGTTTGACAGCTGCTTTTCTAAGATATCCCTGAGATTGCAAACCTGAAAGAATGGGAAATGGGTCTGGCTTAGGAAGGAAATGCTACTTGACATATTTTGAGACCTTGGAGTAGTGTCACTCGTGGCATTGTTTGTGTGACTAGGAAGACTGTTTCAACAGATTGTGTCCATAAGTTTCATTGCAGGTAAGTTAATAAAAGTACCAACGTAGCAATAAGCTTTACATGCCATTATGAACAAAAATTTCACATGTGCAAGGAAAAAAAATAAACCATGCATCTGAATTGTTTTTCAGTACAAATCAGCAAGGAAGAATTCGAGTGGCAATGAGAATGAGGAGGTAAGATGAAGGATGATTTGAAAGATTTCCTTTCATATTTAGTTGGCTCCGTGATAATTAATGGAACCCAGCTGTCAACTGCTTTGTCACTGATTTAACGTGTGCATTTTCTACAATAATGAAGATTTCGGAGCATTTTAATGCAGTTACTAATTTAATCAGTTCGTTTCTGGTGCATTCTGGAACACGATTTCTGAAATAGTTGTAGAACTTTCTGGTTTGCTGGGAATCTGCAACCTTTCCGTTTACATTTGCTGTCATTTCCCTCTTTACTTTCCCAAACGGCATGTTGGTCAGGTGAGACTTCGTCTATCCCAAAACTGTGCCTGTGTGTGTACTGATGTGTGGGCCCAAGTGTGGGGGGCTGTGTTCCAGAGAATGCATGTGGACGTCAGTGGACAAGTTTTAGGAGTCTTTTCTCTCCTTTCCCCTTCGATTCTAGATAGTGAAGTTGAAGTCATGTTGTCAGTTTTTGGAAGAAAGCACTTTTACCTGTTGACAGACTGGATCTGTCTAAGATTTTAAAAGAACTTTTGTCACTAAATCTGTTCAGATGTTTTAAATTTTAAAATTGTTTTTTATGCATTTCACATTCTTCTACAGCTTCTGCTGCACCACTGCTGAAACAATATTTCATAACCAAAGTCCCCAGGTTTTTTGTGTATTTGGTTGGGTAAATTGGTAGTCAATTTGATGCTTAGGACTTGGCAGGGCATCTGAAATGTATTTTTCAGAAATAAAATTAACACGAAAAAAAGATCTATATGAATTACCTCTGCCTAACTCAACAACTGTTTTCTTTCCATGTTCTATCAAATAGTATTATGGAGACTGAAAAAACAAAGCGGCTGTTTCTAATGTTTCCCACTAGCTATCTCACTGTTAGTGTTTGTGGTATATCTGAGGGCAGGTTTTGTGTAGGTGTGTTTCCTAATATGTTGCTGCTCATGACCTCAGTCAATTCCTATATACCTGAGGCCGACTTTCCATTGAACTTTATAATATCTGTCTGACCCTTACCCCTTATTCCTCCCTACATCATAACCCACCATATGCACTGTAAAGTGCTATTATCAATGCTCTTTTTCACCCACATTTTCTCCAAACACGTTTGCTTTTTAAATTGATGCAGTTGTTTTTAACCTAGGTGGCGCATTGGAAGCCCAGATTAGTCTTTAAAGAATACTGATGTCTGGATTTAACTCTCAGATGTTCAAATTGAATTGATATGTGGTGTGTGTGTGTGTGTGTGTGTGTGAGAGAGAGAGAGAGAGAGAGAGAGAGAGAGAGAGGAGAGAGAAATGACATGTTCAAGAGTTTTCCATTTGAGTTCACTGCAGGCAAAGTTGATAACTAACTACTTTATGAAATCAGTATCTCCCTTCTAGACGAATCAGAAGTTGGCAAGGTAGCACAGAGCTCACTTACTATGCTTGTAATTGAAGTTTAAATACAAAAGATCTGCAACCATTTACCTATAGATGCTTTTCTATTCTAGTGACATTTACACAGTTACCACTGAGACCATATGTCTAAAATGTTTACTATCTAACCTTCCACAGAAAACATTTTGTGATCTCCAAGCTAGAGGTTCACCTTGGCTGTCCTTGTCTTCTGTCTATCAATTTTCCCCCAACTGTGTCAATATCTATTCCATTACTGAAATCCACTATTTCTCTTTCTTATTTTTAGGCACTGAAATATTTTGTCTACACACTCCACCTTCATTTCCATCTTTGCTTCTTTGGTCTTTTTTGCTTGGTTTCCTACAGTAGCTTCCTTGATTTTGTCTTTATATCATCTCTTTATCTGTCTGTCTGTCTGTCTGTCTGTCCATCCATCTACCCATAGATCTGTCTATCTATCTGTCAATCTTTCTATCTGTCTGTCTATCTGTCTATCTATCTGTGTGTGTGTGTGTGTGTGTGCTCTTTGTCACCTTCCAGTATCTTCCTTAGTCCTTTTCAATGTCCTTTTTTGAGACAATGTCTGTTACTAAATCTGTATCTCCATGATTCAGCTAGGTTTGCTGGTCTGTGAGATCAAAGATTCTCTTCTCTCTGCCTTCTCATTCTTGGGACCACAGAACATGCCACCAGTTCACCATTTTAAGTGGGTACTGAGTACCCTAACTCATGTCTATATGTTTATACTACAAACACTTCATCAATTGAAATGTCTCTCTCACCACTTTTCTCCCTTTAGTCCATTTTTCTGCTGCTTTCAGAATACAAATACAGCAGGCTGTTCCTTTGTTTAGAAACCTTCAGTTTCACCAATGCCTTAAACATAAATTCTTTGTCCATTTTAATAAAAGCCCTGGTAGCCATAGCAACAGAACCTCACAGCTTGCCCTCCTTTCACTGTTGTCATCTGCAGGAACACAGGCTTGCTCTACAGTCTTCTTTTTTTTTTTTAATTTATTGCTCTGTGTCTTCATTCTTATCTTTTTGCTTTACCTAGCTTTTACTGATTTGTTACTTGCTTTCAAAAAACTTACCTTTTTTCAGCATCCCTTCCTTTCCTCCACAGTTTCTTTGTGATTTCCTATTAGGCCATACATAGACTGGGAATGTTGTAATAACTGCTCACATAAATCTTTCTTCCCTCTAGACTGAGACATTCTCTAAGGATGATATTTTACCAAATGTACTTATCTTAGTGCCTAGAACATTATCTGACATAGTACTTGTCCACTTATCATTTGTCAAATGAGCATTTGTTTTATGTGGTATTCATCTTCCAGGTTAAATGTAAAGATTTTTGCATTATTTTAGCATTAGAATATTTATTCAAACACCACTAACCCTTTATTGTTTTTATTCAATTAATTTCTTTGTAAATAGTTCTCTACTTACACTAATATACATTATCTTCCAGATAGTTTCTTATTAATTATAATGACCTCTTGCCAGCTTTCATTAATAGATCTCAGATGTTTATAAATCTAATCTACTGTACCTAGACTGTAGTTCTGATTCTATAAAATACTTATAAATCATTAGGGTTTCCTATATAGAATCTGATTTATTATTAGTTCGAGCCAGAGATCATTCATGTCTAACAAACTCCCTGAGAATACTTGTACTGTAGTTCACCAACAACATTTCCGTGGCAAAATTCTAGATTATACATTGTCAGTTCCTCCTTGGACATTTTGTAGGATCAGTCTTCCATTGTCTTTTTGTATGTTAAAATCATCATTGTGTATTTTAATTTCATCTTTCATGTTTTTATTTTTATATTTTAGCAAGAGAGTGATAATACTCATATGTCAGCACAGTCTCCGGTATCATCTGAGGTACAAGTTGTTTTAATGATTTGTATCTTTTCTGTGTTTTCCAAAGAGTTCTTCCTTGCTTCCCTTCTCAAAAAAAATCTTATTTTTAATGTTTATAAAGTAATTTATGCATTTTAAAAAATCTGTCGTTGATTATTTTGTACAAGTCTTAGATGTAAAAATTATGAATATCATCATTTTGTATAAATATTCCAAGTAAATTGCACAAATTTGTAGTTTTCTGTGGAACGTAAGTCTACATTACTTGGAGATGTATGCTATCTTATCTCTCAACATTTTAAAATAAGTGGTAGATCTTAACAATGGCCTTGGAATTTTAACGTGAAAGTTTCCCTTGAGCATTGTGCAATGGCCTTTGGTTTTCCTTGTAACCAATTAGGTCTGAAAACAATGCAAGAGAAATGGCCTTTTTCCACGAGAAACAATCCTGCAGTGGGTTGTTCCTATCGACAGGAGGTTACACTTTTGCTGGCATATTAAATTTAGTGAATCAGGGGAGAGTTGGTATATGAAAATTATAAATTATAACATGTTGTTCAAATACTCTGATGGTTTGATTGACTAGTTCTTTTAACTTAATTTAATCTATTGCTTTGCAACAATAAATTTAAAGCATTTTAAATAGTATCTCACTTAGTTTATTTAGTATTCTTCAGTCCATTTTCATTAGCAAGAAAATAACTGTTCATTTGGTGAATTTGGGTCTTAAACTGTTTAATTGACCTGAATTCATTGTATAAATTTGATTTTAGAAAGCTGGAATTCATTCTGTATTAGTTTGCATGATTTGTATTATTAAAAATTTATATAACTCTTAGCATGGACGTAATAAACATATTTCTAAAGTATATGGAAAGTAAAATGATACACGTGGTGCTAGGGAACAATTTGAATTAGGATGACATAAAATTTGTCATAATTGCATGCTTTTGTAGATCCTTACTCTGTAAGTTATAACAAATATAGGGGTAGACATGACTATAGTGGGATTTGCATAGTTGATCTATGATATTATGGACTGTGTCTACCAGGTGGTATATTAGTGTCATTTTTTCCAGATAAGTTATATTGATTTTATAACTTTTATTTGTGTTTGGATGAATGGAATTCCTGTTCAGGAATTTATAACAATTTAACCAAACTAATGGGGACAGCACATAAGGCTGTGGATGGGTAGACTGCTGACCAAGTGTATTGTAGCTTCATTGACATCCACCCTGAGCTGCCTAGCATATCTGGAGAAGATGCAAACACCCTGCAGAATTCTGACTGCTTCCATTGCATATGAAAAAGAAAATGCTAAAGCCTGTTTGAATATCACATTAACAAAGCCCCTAGGTTTCATTTGAACATAAATATGGTCCTACTTGTGTGCTTTTTATCATTTTGTAGTGGGAAAGACCAGTTGCTTTCCCAATTAACCTAGTCAGTAAATGACAGAGAAGTAACTGAGGTTTTGGCCCTACCTGCTTTCCAGAGTTGTCACCCTGAGTAATAAGTCACTGCCGTGCAATATAGTTATCGATTTTTTATAAATTACAAAAATTTTAAAGTACTTTCAATCTCCTCACTTAACGTTTACAACAATCTCATTTGAATTGCATGGAATTAATCACATTAAAAATAAATGTTTCCACAAATATACCTAAAGCTTTTCATTCCAATTGCTGATTTATTTACATTTGTCTTTCAATAGCTCACCACAGCTTGCAGAAGCATTTTGAAATAATGAAATAATAATAGAAGGAAGACACAGTAATTTATGATCATATATTCTGAAATCTCTGTTCATATAAATATGAAGCTTGGTCTCAAGTTTGCCACTGCTAAGTGTTAAGTCAGCATAGAGACATAGTCCAGGTTGATAAATCTTTTCATTAAAGTGTGCTTCTTTATTTTAGAGACTAACTAGATTCTTCTTTTTAAAATTAATCTGTCACACGTTCTGAATGGTCTTCCTTTTCAGTTTTTTTTTCTTTCTATAAGAATCTAGGCTGGTGAGCTACTTCACTGGGTAAAGGCTTTTGCCACCAAGCTGGACTAACTCAGTTTGGTTACAAGGACTCATATGAATGAAGGAGAGAAGTGGCTTCCCAGTTGTTTTTTGACTTTCTTTGTCCCTCTCCCTCTCTCCCAACTTCCCCCCTCCCCCCCTCTCTCTCTCTCTCACACACACACACACACTCACACAAACTTATTTTTTTTAATTAAAGGAAAAAAATTAAAAAGTCCATACCCAGATAACTTAGCAATATTTACTGACTTTAAAAAAGTCAACATATCAGTTTGAGTTGAAAATGAGGTTAACTTTATTCATGGAAACAATGGCAATAAATCTGAAAATTGGAGCAGGTATGAATAAGTACCTTGGTGACGTTGAAACAACAAAGGTCTTCCTCTTTTTGTTTGTTGTTTTAGGAATATGACAGGTCTGATGGCTTTTCACACGGTCCCTTTGGCTTGAAGCCTAGATCAGGTATAGTCTTTAAATAAAATGTGTTGTCTATGTTGAATCTAGAGTTTCTCAGCTTAAATGCTTTGGAATCTGTAATTTTGTGTACTCAAAGCTTATTTTCCCTCTTCTCTTGATCTTCTTTGCCTTTCCAATTCCTGCCATCATTCATTTCTTCCCCATTTTCTCCAAGCTCTTGTCACCTCCTTCCTGCCTTATGTATCCTGCAGTCTTTATTTCTTTTCTGCCGTGACTGCTGTTAGAATAAGACCCTTGCCAGCAGATAAAACACTCTTTGAAATTATAGTACTCCATTAGATTGTGGTTTAAAACAGGGATCTTTTGCATTCAACATGCCCATGAGAAAATGGATCCATTTTACTTGGCAAGGTATTGAATTATTCCAAAATAACTATCTTGACCTTCCAGAATAATTTCCCTTTTTTCTGTAGAGGTAGAAGGCCGTCATATGTTCAATCAACCCTTTTAACCTGGGTCATAAGTTTCTCATAACATATGGTTAAGTTAGAACATATGTAAGTGATAGGAGTCACTGAACTTTTGTTGCCTGTTGATTTTGTACTATGTAGCTAAAAATTACTTACATATAATTAAAATATTTGAATGTAGTATCAATAACGTCTTTTATAATTCTGAATTCCTGCTTTTGATCACGCCTCTTTCTCCATGGATGGTTAGTCTTTGGATTATCTTTATAAAAAGTTAGGGCATTTTTATTTCTATACAGCCTTCAGTCGTGCATCTCGTCAAGAGTATGGGGCAGCAGATCCAGGATTTACAATGAGAAGAAAGATGGAGCATTTACGGGAAGAGCGTGAACAGATAAGGCAGCTTCGCAATGTGAGTCATATTGACCTTGTATAGCTCCTTTACAGAAACGGGTTTAATTCAGCAAATTCATAGAGTATATTGATTTTTATTCTTAATGATCTTTCAATTTTTGATCACAAGATTAATAATGTAAATGCATACCATGTTTACATAAGATACCTGCAATTTATCCTTATTACTTTGTAGAATCTTGAATCCAGATTAAAAGTCATTTTGCCTGATGACATAGGAGCCGCACTGATGGATGGAGTTGTTCTTTGCCATTTGGCCAATCACATAAGGCCACGCTCTGTAGCTAGCATTCATGTACCGTCACCAGCAGTGGTAAGTACTGTCAATAGATGACTGGTATTCCTTTAAAACTGTCTTTAAATAATGCCCATAATACATTTTCCAATATCAAGTAAGTTCTTTTAGAAGAATACTTATGATGTGTGTTTCTCTTCTCCTACCTCACAGCCCAAGCTGAGCATGGCAAAATGTCGAAGAAATGTAGAAAATTTTCTTGATGCTTGCAAAAAGTTGGGTGTATCACAGGTAATTATCTGACAAATTTGTCATTTAACTATTAATCTGTTATAAGGAAAGTAGAATCATCTTCATAGTGAGGGATGAATAACATTTTGTGAACACAAATTTGAGTATCTTCTTTTTTGTCTTTTTCATGCACATATATGTAATTACAGTGTTTTAAAATCTTTTGAAGAGGGCCTTTATTAAGCATCTACCTATATGTAAAATGCCTGCTAATCGTAGATACAACTGAGTAAACAGAATTTAGTTGTGACAACTGAAGCTTAATTGTGACACCATTGCTGTTGTTATTTAATTGGTGGCGTTGGTGATCTGCTGAGGGACATTTAGACCCCTAGTTGCTCTTTAGTGTTATGCTGCATATTGAACCCAACACCTCATACCTGCAAAGCATACATTCTACTACTGAACTATACTCAAGTTCTTATTTGTAACATGAATAAATTTTGAATTCCATCTAGTATAGTTATATATTAATCTAACTATTAAAAACAATGAAACTGTCAAATTATAAATTTTGGTACAGGGCAGGAGAGATAGCTCTGTGCTCAAGAGCATTAGTTGCTCTTCCTGGAGACCCAGATTGAGTTCCCAGCACCCATATGGCAGTTTACATCTGTCTGTAACTACAGTTCCAGGGATCTGACACCATCACACAGACATGCATGTAGGCAAAACACCAATGCACATAAAACTTTATATATATATATATATATATATATATATATATATATATATATATATGTGTGTGTGTGTGTGTGTGTGTGTGTGTGTGTGTGTGCGTGTGTGTGTATACATATTTGAAACTTTAAAATGAGTATGAATGACCAAGCCTACTCAGTCAGTCAACAGCTTCTCCAGCAAGGGAGTGAGGATTAAAAAGAAAAAGGACAGTTAGACAGCATTGTAGCATGATTCCAGTCAATTCTGAGACTGAAGGCAAATTTAATTTTCCCAATCCACTTTTTATTTTGGGCAAGCAATACAATAAGGAACTAACAAGGCAGAAAGCAAAGTCCCATGACAGTTGTTTAAAAGGGCTTTTCATAATGACCAAAATACTTGAGATCAATTCCTTGTCCAAGCCCTAAATCTTGCCTGAAGCCTAGTTCTTCTGTTCCACCCTAAGACTAAAATTCCTGCCTTACCCTACTCCCCTATTACAGCCTAAAGTTAGATTCTTGTCAAAACTTACTTCCTTATTATGCCCTAATGTCAGATCCCTGCCTGAGCTTACTTCCAATGTAAGATTCCTGCCTAAAGCTCATTTCCTTGCCCTTGGCCAATGTCAGACTCCTGCCAAGAGGTACCCCAAAAGGCTTTCCACATATGAATTGGCTTGTATTTTAAAAAGTAATTGCAGTATTATAAAATAAAATCAGTATCATTAATAGATTAAAATATATAATAAAAATGTTCCCAATCTTGAGGATTTCATGGACCTAATGTTAACATGTCTAGTGAGGAAAGTGACACTCCGAGATTTCAATTACTTTGTGTTCAGCTCACTTTTGAACAGTGACCGCATTGACTTTTCATCAGATGAAACTTTACCTTAACTGAGTAGACACAATTTATTTTTTTTAAAAGAGAAACAAAGAATCCATGTGTACTTTGATTTTGCTTTCTGTTTTCTTACTATTTGTGATTTTTATGATACCTTAAATTTTTAAGATTTTTTATTTACATTTCAAATGTTATCCCCTTTCCCAGTTTCCTCCCTTCCAGAAACACCCTATCACATCCTCCCTCCCCCTGCTTCTATGAGAGTGTTCCTCCACCCATTCACCAACACCCACCTCACTGGCCTCGATTCCCCTATACTGTGGCATCTATCAAGACTTCACAGGACCAAAGGCCTCTCCTCCTATTGATGCCTGACAAGGCCATCCTCTGTTACATATGCAGCTGGAGCCATGTGTACTCCTTTGTTGATAACTTAGTCCCTGGGAGTTCTGGGGGGTCTGGTTGGTTGATATTGTTGTTCTATCTATGTGATTGCAAATCTCTTCAGATCCTTCAGTCCTTTCTCTAACTCCTGTATTGAGGACCTCTCGCTCAGTCCAATGGTTGGCTGTGGATATCCGCCTCTATATTTTTCAGGCTTTGGCAGAGCCTCTCAGGAGTCAGCTATATCAGGCTCCTGTCAGCAAACACTTCTTGGCATCCACAATAGTGTCTGGGTTTGGTAACTATATATGGGATGAATACCCAGGTGGGACAATCTCTAGCTGGCCTTTCCTTCAGTCTCTGCTCAACAGTTTATCTGCATATTTGCTCCTGTGAGTATTTTGTTCTCCTTTGAAGAAGGACTGAAGGACCCACACTTTGGTCTTCCTTTTTATTGAGCTTCACGCGGTCTGTGAATTATATCCTGGTCATTTGGAGCTTTTGGGCTAATATCAACTTATCAGTGAGTGCATACCATGTATGTTCTTTTGCCATGGGGTTAACTCAGCATGATATTTTCTAGTTCTATCCATTTGCCTAAGAATTTCATGAATTCATCGTTTTTAATAGCTGAGGAGTACTCCATTGTCTAAATGTAGCACTTTTTATGTATTCATTCTTCTGTTGAAGGACGTCTGGGTTCTTTCCAGCTCCTGGCTATTATAAATAAGGCTGCTTTGAACATAGTGGAACACGTGTCCTTATTACATGTTGGAGCATCTTCTGGGTATGTCCAATTTTCTGAGGAACCACCAAACCTATTTCCAGAGTAGTTGTACCAACTTGCAATCCCACCAGCAATGGAGCAGTGTTCCTCTTTCTCCATATCCTTGCCAACATCTAGTGTCACCTGTGTTTTTGATCTTAGCCATTCCGACTGGTGTGAGTTAGAATCTCAGAGTTGTTTTGATTTGCATTTCTCTGATGACTAAAATGTTGAACATTTCTTTAGGTGGTTCTCAGCCATTTAGTATTCCTCAGTTGAGAATTCTTTGTTTAGCTCTGTTCCCGACTTTTTAAATAGGGTTATTTGGTTCTCTGGAGTCTAACTTCTTGAATTCTTCGTATACGTTGGATATTAGCCCTCTATGGGATGTAGGATTGGTAAAGATTTTATCCTATTGACAGTGTCCTTTGCCTTACAGAAGCTTTGCCCTTTTATGCGGTCCCATTTGTTGATTCTTGATCTTACAGCATAAGCTATTGGTGTCCTGTTCAGGAATTTTTCCCCTGTGCCCATGTGTTCGAGTCTTTTGCAACTTTCTCCTCTAAAACCTTCAGTGTCTCTGGTTTTATGCGGGGTCCTTGATCCACTTAGACTTGAGCTTTGTACAAGGATATTAAAAATGGATCAATTTTCATTTTTCTACATGCTGACCACCAGTTGAACCAGCATCATTTGTAAAAAATGCTGTCCTTTTTCCACTGAATGGTTTTTGCTCCTTTGTCAAAGATCAAGTGACCATAGGTATGTGGGTTCATTTCTGGGTCTTCAATTCTATCCCAATGATTGTCCTGCATGTCCCTGTACCAATATGATGAAGTTCTTTTTATCACTATTGCTCTCTAATACAGCTTGAGGTCAGGGATGGTGATTCCCCCAGAAGTTCTTTTATTATTGAGAGTAGTTTTTGCTATCCTGGGTTTTTTGTTATTCTAAGTGAATTTGCAAATTGCTCTTTCTTTCTTTCTTTTTTTTATTTATTACATTTTTTTATTATTATTTTCTTTATTTACATTTCAAATGCTATCCCGAAAGTTTCCCATACCCCTCCTCCCACCTCTGTTCCCCTACCCACCCACTCCCACTACTTGGCCCAGGCCTTGCCTTGTGCTAGGTCATATAGAGTTTGGAAGACCAA
>NC_034613.1:125497624-125504341 GCF_900095145.1 Mus pahari | reverse complement strand
CTCTGTCAGCAATTCTGGGAGTCCAGTTTTCTCCTGAGTCTCAGTGGTCANGTTACTCTCTGCAGGGAAGCTCACTTCTAGCAGTGAATGTGCCCCGAGGTCTGGCGTTCAGATCTGACACCTTGCTGAAGATGAAGGCCCAAAACGGGGCCTCTGCCAGTAGATGTGTTGCCTCTGCAGATTATTCACTCACCTGCACAGTCTAGCCACTGAGGGACTCTGGACCAATATGACTCTTTCACCTTTTCTGGTCCCGGGCGAACACCCCTCCTAGGGCGGGGAAAGGCGCTGGATGCTGGATGAACAATTTCTTATTTTTAAGATCTTTATTGAGGTGATATCAATATATATAAGCTACACATAAATAAAAACATGAAATTTCATACTTTTATGCCTTTTTAAAAATTCTGAAATTCTACCTTAATGCTCCATTTCTGGCAGCCAAACACATTTGCACAGGCCTGCATGCCCAGCCCTAACAAGTCTTGATCTTACCATGCATTGTTGAAATTATAAGCACAGTTTAGTTCCCAAACTTTCCCCATGGGTTTCTGGAAACCATGCTTCCTAGTATAACCACTAATCTGCTTTCTGTCAGTATGAACTATGTCACATTTCCTAGGGGTTCATGTACATGGAATGAAACAATATGGTTGATCCTCTCATTCCCAGTTTTCACTTAGTATAGTCATTTTTCTTCTATTAATCAATTAAATAATTTACTTTACATTCCAATCACAGCACTCCCTGTCATCTGAGTTCCCATTAGCATCCATAGCTCCTCCCCCAGCCCCTCCCAGAAGAGGTAGGCCTCCCACCCCACCCCACCCCCAAATATCATTTCACCCTGATACATTACATCACTAAAGGATTAAGGACATGGTCCCTCATGGATGCCAAACAAGGCAACCCAGTTAGGGGAATCAGGTCCTCGGGTAGGCATTAGAGTCAGGGACAGCCCCTGACCAAGCTGTACATCTGGTACATATATGTTGGGTGTGATGCTAGGGCCAGCTCATGCTAACTCTTTGGTGGTTTCATTTGAAGTACAGCTCCCGACTCCTCTTTTCCCCTCATCTCATTTTGTGGTCATTTTCTTCTTGTTTGACATTGATTACTGTCTTGGTTAGGGTTTTACTGCTGTGACCAGATACCATGACCAATGCAAGTCTTATAAAGGACAGCATTTAATTGGGGCTGGCTTACAGATTCAGAGGTTCAGTCCATTATCCTCACTGTGGGACACATGGCAACATGTAGGCAGGCATGGTGCTGGAGAAGGAGCTGAGAGGTCTACATCTTCATCTAAAGGCTGCTAGAATACTGACTTCCAGGCAGCTAGGATGAGGGTCTTAAGCCCACTCCCACAGTGACACACCTACTCCTACAATGCCATACCTCCTAATGGTGCCACACCTCCATATAGTTGCAGTTCCTGGGCTAAGCATATGGAAACCATCACAATTACAATTTGTTCTTTTTGGGGTTTCTGGGGAGAAAAGTATTGTCTGTGCTTTGAAACTTACTTCTTTTTATATCAATTAAGTATTAACTTAATCAACTTTTAATCAATAAAGTATCAACTTAATTGATTAGGTAAACATTTGAGTAAAATACTTCAGGGGTAGGAAATGTAGCAATGACTACTGAGATACAAAAGTTGTTTTTATAAGGGTGCTTTTAGATATCTTCAATATTATTCAGTGAATACGAATTTGGTTACAGAAGTAAAGGAGGAGAAGGCTGTTAAACTTCCTATTTTTGTATCAATGTAGTTGGCTCAGCAGTTAAGAACACTAACTGCTTTTCCAGAAGTCCTCAGTTCAATTTTTAGCACTCGCATGGCAGCTCACAATCATCTATTACTGTAGTCCCATAGGATCTGATCCTCCTTTTGCTGTGTAGATGTACATGCAGACAAAACATCTATATACATAAAATATATAAATATATAAATATATAAATAAATCATTTTTATTAATTGAATTCTTTGTGTTTGGTTGAAGGAAGGGGTTTATGTGTGGGTTTCAAAGGAATGAGAATAGGAATCTCAAAAAATAAAAAAAAATTAAAAACTAAGTATTTTAAAATATCCATTTCTGTATCAACATTTTATTCAACTGTGGAAAATGTGAACATTCAAATATGAACATTCAACTATGAACATTCAAGTATCATTTTCTCTTTTCCCAGGAGAGACTGTGCTTGCCTCACCATATTTTGGAAGAGCGAGGTCTCGTCAAAGTCGGCGTCACAGTTCAGGCTCTCCTTGAACTACCTACTACAAAGGCATCTCAGCTTTCTATGGCTTGATGTGACATTACAAACATTGCATATGTATAATTTCATGTATTTGAAATGATTTTAGATATCTCAAAACCATGAAGAAGAATGTCCAGTAAAAACAGTTTGCCTTAGGATTCTTTTTTAAAATTCCAATAAGATATCAGAGTGGTCCAAGCAATTTTTGGAGGGATATTGGATTAATTTAATGAGAGTTTTTGATAAATTAAAATTCTCCTTTTATTTTGTGACTCAGTAACCTTGAAGAATTTTCAAAATGCAAATTGATACAAAATTGAACATATACTTTCAATTTAGCAATCACATTAAGTTGAATATTTTTTACATCACTGTATACTAGTGAACATCTAGGTAAAGTAATCATATTTTAGGAAAACAATTCTATATTTGAGTTATTTCATATACTTCTAGCTTATAAACAATCTCTTCAATATTTTGTCTTTGTTTCTTAGCAAAAACGAGTAGAAAAATCAAAACCCTGGCATTATTCAATTCTTTAGTATTATCAGTTGGTGCCAAAATATTTTCAGTTATACTGTAGGTTGTTTACATGTGAAGTGCCTGTGTAATTGATGAATCTTAAATAGTCTTAAGCATTTTTGCGATTTCTTTTTATGTATTAATAGAATCAATGGAATTTTTAAATATTTTGGTAGGTTTTTTATGGTCAGTAATATGTGAGGTTTTAAATGTCCCTCACATTTGGTGGTTTCTTAGTTAATCCATTGCAGTTTCCCTTGAATTGGTTATTTCATGTTGTCAAAAATGTTAATATGCTTAATTTATGCTATTTAATTTTGCAAAACCATAATCGTCGTTTAGATCACTTTATCTGAAGAGTATTTTATTTCTGTGTTGAGAACAGTACACAAAGCAGCAAGGCTCTGGAAAGCTAGGGAATTACTAATTGTCAAGGACATTTGGATGCAACTGCTATGTTTGGGTTCATATCTCAACTTCCTGGAACGTTCAGTATATCAGTGCTGCCTTCCACATTCAGAAAGGGGCCACTAAAGAAACAGGTTTTGATTCAAAATCTGGCCCTTTCTGAAGCATGTATAAAATATGGTCCTCAAGTAACTTGATGTTGAATTAAGCACAGTCTGGTTCATGGAATAGTTTGTTCAATTAAGTCCTTGCTTGGTTTGGAGATGGATAAACTTATGGTGATACTAATGCAGGAATTTTTCCAAAACATTACTGTGACGACTAACTCAGTTTCCTCTAGAAGAGCCTTCATATACACTTTTGTAGTAGCAAGCAAGTATCATTTCTTAACTGTGTGATTATTTGCACTTATTACCTCTTAATATGGATGCAACTTAGTAAAAACGTTGGTCTAGGATATTTCAAAGGGCATTTATGAAGTGTAAAATGTCATGTGCCAAATACTATGGTAGGATTGGTTTTAGGAATAAATCAACTTTTTTTTTTATCAATCATTATGAAGCCATACATTTCAATCTTGGCTTCAGAATACAGATATGTTTTTACTTCCCCAGAAGTCAAATTGGAACTATTAAAGAGTCAAAGCTTTTTATACTGTAAGTTTTAAGAATTAAATTATTAATAATTTATTATTTAAATATTTGATCAAATTAGTTATGACTAAATAGTTGGATCTGAAAATATCCCCAATGACATTATGAATCTCCTTAGTGAAAATTTGGATAATATAGGTAATTTAGTAAGTACCTTAGTTGGTGAATTTTTAACCTTGACAGTTGACAGCATTACAAATTTAAAAACTTTTAACAACCAAAATAATCATTCATACTTCTCTCCTGGTTATTGTGCTATAGAGTTGCTCTTATTACTTAATCTTGTATTATTTTCCAAGTAGTTTTGTGCTTTGTTATTATTGAAATAGTTGTGATTTTTTAGACAATTATTTTACAACATTTCACTTTTCAGTTAAATATTACCTTAAAGAGAAAACACACCAGAACTTTGGTGCTCCTTCTTTATAGCAAATACAAATTGTTTTCAAAATGGGTCCCCTTGAGGTCCTTGACACAGCAGTTAACTATTATTGTGCCAAAAGGCAGTAACAACATCACTTCTAAGGCAGTTTTTCAGCATAGTCCCCAATGACAAACATATACCAAAACCCTAACATATTTCTGTTAGTAGTTTTTAAGTGTAAATTTTATGCTGAATGTTTTTATGACATATATTTACTTCATCAATTATTGTTTTAAGAATCATTATCATTATTTGGATGGTTTTGTGATTTGAGGAGGATTGAATAAAGAATATTTTATTGGGCCCAAAAATTCATTAGATAGCTACTTCTGTTAAACTTTATGACCATATGGCACAAGAAAGAAGGGATATTGGATATGATTGAATTGAAATGAGTAAAAATGCATAACCATTTGTTTAATACTTATCTTTATAGAATGCTAGATTAATGACTTTTCTAACTGAATTTTTTGGAGAATTCAGAAATGTTTGTATTAGTCACAGATTTATCATAATTGATTTTCTGATGCATTTAAAAATAAATGGAACACTAAATGTATATTACCGATGCAAACTGTGGATAAAGTTGAATGAAAAAAAATCTTAGTCTGGATCTCATTTTTTTTTCTTTCCATCATCTCTCTCACTATTGCTATTACCCCCTGATAGTTTGAGTCCGCGGTTCCCACTGTGAAAGAATAGTTAAACCTTGAGTGCTGGCAGTGTTGCTCAGTGAGTAAAGGTGTTTGCTGTGGAGTCTGGCAACCATTCCCAAGACCCACATGGTGGCAGAAGAGAACGGATTCTTGCAAAAGGTCCTTTGATTTTTGGATACTCGTAGTTCAGCTCCACAAATGTGCCATGGCACACTGTTGCCACACACACAAAATACATGAATTAAAAAAAAGAGAGAGAGAGAAAACATTTGATAAGATATTCATAGTAACTGTGCTGAGTTGGGCATGGTGGCACACCTAGAATCTAGCCTCCTAGGGAGTTTGAAGTGAGAGCATATCTTGAAGCTGGCAGTTTAAGAATAGCCTGACCAATAATGAGGCTGTATCTGAAAAACTAAAGAACAGCAGAAACAAATTCAGCACATGCTGAAGTGGGCTGTTCTAAGAATCCTGATTCCATTTATACTTTGTTATTTTCAATTTTATTTTGAACGTATTCAATTTTGTTTAAAAAGTGTTAAACTGCCCGGCTAGCTCAGTCGGTAGAGCAAGAGACTCTTAAAAAGTGTTAAACTAAGTTACCATTACAAACTAATGTTATTAATGTGTGGTATAAGCTCTCTGTATGACAAATATAAGAGAAAATTTCATTTAAAACTATATAAAGAGAAGGCCAATATGTGACAATTTTTTATTGTACTTTTTAGAGCCTTCTTATATGACCAAATTGCCTTTGGTCTGTCTGATAGCAAATTTATTCTTTCACAATCAATTGTAAGTTTTCTAAAAACACTCCTATTTAATTGGGTTTGTTGATCATTGGTATAATTCACTCATAAATTTATGTATTTCCAAATGTTTTTGAAGACAACATTGCATAATTACCTGAAACTTGCACATTTCAGTGAGTACTTAAGTAAATAGCCATTTGATAGAAGGTTTTTAAAGGCATTCCAGGTTTATCACAGAATTTTGAATGAGCTTTAGCAAGCACTTGGCTTGCTTTTCTACTATGAATGTTCTTAGAATAAATGCTCAAAGCCCGACAGTGGTGGCATACACCTATAATCCCAGCACCTGGGAGGCAGAGGCAGGTGGATTTCTGAGTTCAAGGCCAGCCTGTTCTACAGAGTGAATTCCAGGACAGCCAGGGCTATACAGAGAAACCCTGTCTCAAAAAACAGAAACAAAAACCAAAAAATAATAATAAGCATCTATATCAGTGTATTATGGAGAACTCCAAAGGACACGTTATTGTGCATAAGATTATTGCTGTACATAAGATTGATGTGTAAATGTCCAGATATCTACTATAATTGATAAAATGAGAAGTATCAAAACCATGTGTTTTAAGGTATATCTTCTTTTAATGTATTTTAATCATAAAAGTTACCCTTATACTTATGATCTTAGTTAGCTTACTCTTTGCACAATAGAGTGTACCTAGGTGGTTACTGTAAGGCTTAGGGTCAAAGTATGATAGCATAATAAAATCTTGCTGTTTTGGAAAAATGGCAGTTCCATAATGAACAGTTTATAAGTTATGGCCATTCTAACAAAAACAAATTGATAAATCATTTGAAAATTACTAAAATGGATCATTTTGCATTCTTCTACATGCTCACGACCAGTTGAAACAGCACCATTTGTTGAAAATGCTGTCTTTGCCAGCAAGATTCTGCTGAAGGGACCCTGATATAGCGGCAACTTGTGAGGCTATGCCAGTGCCTGGCAAACACAGAAGTGGATGCTCACAGTCAGCTATTGGATG